>NW_026294402.1:73157397-73309897 GCF_007827085.1 Peromyscus californicus insignis | reverse complement strand
TCATGAAAGGTGAAGAGGCCAAAGGATGACTCTTATTAGATAGTGGTGGCTGCTTTGGGATAGAGTAGCTTTTTTGCTGTTAGGAACTGACTGGCCAAACTTGAAATCACACTAAGTGGGTCATTTTTCTTGTTAGAATATACACCGTCAAGAAGTGAGACTGAGTCAAGGATGGTAGTACACACCATAATCCTAGCACTTGAGAGGGGGAAAGAGAATTAGGAGTTGAAGGCCAGCCTCTGTTACATGACAAGTTTAAAGCCAACCTGAGCTATATGAGACTCTGCCTCAAAAAATTGGAAATGAAAAAGAAAGTATTTAAAAAAGGAAAAAGACAGACAAGGTGGTACACATCTTTAATACCAGCACTTGTATTTGGGAGGCAAATGTAGTGGACCTCTGTGTTTCAGGAAAGCCAGGGTTACAAAGAGAGATCTGTCTCAAAAGAGGCAGGTTGCAAATAAGTAAAAATTATTGTCTTTTTTATTTAACAGGAAAGACTGTTTAAAATTAATGAAATACCTTTTGGAACAGTTGAAAAAAGAGTATCAAGAACTAGATGAATTCTGTTCTTACTATGTGAAAACTGCAATCTTTCACATGTGGACTGAGAACCCACAAGACAGTCATTGGGACCCCAAGCAACTGAGCACCTGCTTTGATGAGTTTTTGACGTTCTTTGTTGAGTGCCTCAGGACAGAGAAACTGATGCATTATTTTATTCCAAAGTTCAATCTATTCTCTCAAGAAGAAATTGACCAAAAAAGTAAAGAATTTCTGTTAGAGAAAATTGAATATGAAAGAAACAATGGATTTCCAATTTTTGACAAGTTTTGAAATTATGTATTTGTCTGTATGTTATAATGTGTTCTTGTGGGTGTGTGTTTAGGACAGAGGTTGATGCCAAATGTCTTCCTCAATCACACTTCACTTTTTTGAGACAAAGTCTGCTTCTGAACCCAGAGCTCATGGACATGTCCAGGCTGATTGGCCAGTGAGCTCCTGGGATCCGCCTGTCTCTGCTTCTCCAGCCCTGGGATCATGGATGAGCATCACCTAGACAGCATTTCACTGTTGCTGGGGATCTGAACTCAGGTCCTCATGTGTGCAAAGCCAGTACTGTACTGACTGAGCCCTCTTCCCAGCCTGGGACTGTATTTTGAAATGAAACTGGGTTCAAATCCATTGTGGTGGTGTGTGCCTGTAGTCCCAGCACATGAGAAATGGAGCCAGAACAACAGTTCCATGTGATCCTTGGCTGTATCTCTAGTTCAAGGATAGCCTGGGCTACATGAAGCCTGCTTAAGGCAAGGTATAAAAGGGGCTTGGAGGGATGGCTCGGTGGTTAAGAGCACTTACTGTTCTTTCAGAGGACCTGGGTTTGGTGCTCAGCACCCAATGGCAGGTCATAACCATGACTCCAGTTCCAGGAAGTCTAGCCTGCTCACTGCAGGATCCTGCTTGCACATGGCGTATGCACACAAACACATATACAAGAGAAATATTTTTTAAAAGCACAAAAAATAGAAAATGAAACTATGATACGATCCCACGATATGTTAAGTGTGTTGGCACTTATAATCCTGGCACTTGAGAAACTGAGGTATGAGGGTTGCCATGAATGCAAGGCCAGCCTGGGCTACAGAATAAGATCTTGTCTCAAAAAATAAAACACAAGCCAGCAGCAGTCCCTATGAGTTGCCATGGTGTTTGGGCTGGGTCTGCTCACCCGTCCTGACTCAGAAAGGTACAGTGCTTTGTTTTTGTTTTTCTTCTTTTGGATGCTGGTCAGAACCTAAAGAGGCTTTTCCTGATATTTGTGCTTCCTTACTTTTTCTCTTGAAGTTCCCTCCAACCCCTCGACACATATACACCACATGGCTGCTTATCTATCAAGTGGCTGATGTCCTCTTTGAATACAAAACAACCCCCCCAAATGTGATTCTAATAATGCAAAAGCTCACAGCAATAACTAAAACGAATATAATTTAGTTGTCAGTTTTTCGTTCATTCACTCAAATATAAAGATTATAATAAAAGTTAAATACTAAAAATAAAAAGGAAAACCTTGCCATCTGGGAAAGGGAAAACAAATATATATCTTTCCCTAATTAAATGCATTAAGTCCTTAATGAATATCACTTCTCACCTAGTGTAAGTCTGCAGAAGGCTGTGAGAGACCATAATCGAATGGTTGATTGAAGCCTTGTTCAAATACAGGAAATGGACATGAAAGTGGTGTCTGGTCCTGTGTCCCAGGGTAGGAAAGGAAAGGAAAATTAAGTTCTGCATCTACTTCAGGTACCCTATCATGTGTGGATAAGCTTGTAATTTATTTTTATTTTTGTTTGTTATGTGTTTCTCCAAAAGCACTGGTACCTAACACAGAAATGAGTGTAGGGCAGAGGGCGACTCTCCTCTGTATTCAAGCAGCATTCACCAGTGACAAGTGATGCTCACTAACTCTTTCTGGAGAACTTTGGTCTGCACTGTTGCGGGAGCCTCTTTCTCATTGTCCTGTACTTGTTAGTTCCCTGTGTAACAAATCATGTCTACCACATGTGTTGTCTTCACTTTTTTGGTATCTTACAGTAAATAAGATTTAAAAGTTTTAATGTATGAATTTATCAGTCTCAGAGTTTGTGCCTTGTACTTAACCACTAGGTTTGAATGTCATAGAAAAAGCGTCCACATGGGGAGGAAAAGTTTTGAGGACAATTAACAAGTAGATGCCAGACCAAAAAAAAACCAAACAACCAAGCTCTATTTAATATCTTAAAGTGAGTCCTTGTTCCCCCCTCCCGAAAAAAGAAAGGTACACAAAGCCCGGGATTCAGTTCCCAGCACCTAAATAAGAAAAAAGAAAATTACAGGCCTTGCATTTCAGATCCTCTTGACCCAGTCTCACCAGTATCTGGGATTACATCCATACACTACCAGGCTGGGTTTGTACTGCTCTTCTGAGTTCAACTCATGCTTAGATTTTGGAAAACTAGTTCCTTACTGTTCTGATGTCTTTTTTTTTTTTTTTTTCAAGACAGGGTTTTGGTGTAGTTTGGGGGCCTCTCCTAGATCTCACTCTGTAGACCAGGCTGGCCTCGAACTCACAGAGATCCGTCTGGCTCTGCCTCCCGAGTGCTGGGATTAAAGGTGTGGGCCACCATCGCCCAGCTGCACCCAACACAATTTATCCATTTGAAGGGTACCGTTCAATGGTGAACCTGGGTCTTCTGCAAGAACAGAGGTGTCCTTAGTCACTGAGCCATTTTTCCATTCCCAGAAAGTACTCTTGGCTATGAAGCCATCTTCTCAGCCCCAAAGTATTGCCAATTCATCTTCAATGTGATGGTTGCAGTTCGTTTTCTGCCACAAAAAGGGATAGAACTGCCAGGCGGTGGTGGCACACACCTTTAATCCCAGCACTTGGGAGGCAGAGCCAGGCAGATCTCTGAGAGTTTGAGGCCAGCCTGGTCTACAGAGCAAGATCCAGGACAGGCACCAAAGCTACACAGAGAAAACCTGTCTCGGAAAAAAAAACAAAAAACCAACCAACCAACCAACCCAACAAACAAACAAACAAACGGGATAGAACCTAGGACCCCACACATGGTCAAGCACTTTACCACTTTAAAAAGTGGTGTTTTTTGTTTTGAGACAGGGTGTCTCTGTATAGTCCTGGCTGTTCTGGAACTCACTTTGTAGACTGGCCTTGAACTCAGAGAACTGTGTGCCTTGGAGTCCTGAGATTGAAGGCTGCATTTTTTTTTTTTTTTGTTCTAAAGGAAGGTTATCTAGTGGTTATTGAAGCTCTGGTTGTGCTCACATCATCTCAGGACTTGGGTGCAGGTTCTATAAGACGACAAAGTGACAGGAAGCTACCCAATGCCTGGATTGTACAGTTGTCGCTCTCAGGGAAGCAGGTCACTGTCCCTGCACTCAGGCTCTTATGATTGTTTACAATAAGACCACTTATCTGCAGTTTTGCTTTCCATGATTTCTGTAACAGTCAACTGTGGTCCAAAAACATGAAATGGAAAACTTTGGAAATAAAAGATGTACATGTAAAGTTGTATGTTGCTTGAGTAGCATGTTGGAATCTTGTACCATCATACTCTACCTACAGTACCTTGCTCAAACATGAATCATTCCTTTGTTCACCATATCCATACTGTATATGCTACCTTACCATTACTTACATAATAGCACCCTTAAAATTTTTTTTAGATTTTTCTTGTGTATTAGTTTTTTGCCTTAATGTATGTATGTACACCACGTGCATGCCTGTAGAGGTCATAAGAGGGGTCAAGTTCCCTGGAACTGGAGTTACAGGTGGTTGAGCTGCCATTTCAGTGCTGGGAACTGAACCTGAGTCCTCTGCAAGAGCAACAAGTGGCTCTAACCACTGAGCATCTCCTCAGCTCCTACAATTGCAGGTTGACTTTTGGGTTTTCCAGACAGGGTTCCTCTGTGTAGCCCTGGCTGTCCTAGAAGTCGCTTTGTAGACCAGGCCTGCCTCTGCCTCCCGAGTGCTGGAATTAAAGGCGTGGGTCACCACAATTGCACTCAAATCAACAATTATTGTACCCCTGCAGTCCTTGTGTTTTTAACCCGTTATTGAATAATGGCTCTAAAATGCAATAGCATTAACACTAGCAACTTTGGCTATGTCAAAGAGAAAGGTAGCAATGCTTTAAAAAAGTAAAAGGGGGGCTGGAGAGATGGCTTGGTGGCTAAGAGTACTGGATGCTCTTCTACAGGACCCCGGTTCAATTCTTAGCACCCACATTTATCTGTAACTCCAGGCCTAGGTACAACTCCAAGTGATCTGATGCCCTCTTTTGGCCTCCATGGGCACTGCAAACTATGTTTATGCAAGCTAAACATCCATATACATTAAAAAAAAAATAAGTGAAATGGTCTGAATAAGGAAAACTAATATTCAAACATTTCTAAGATTTACAGTAACAATGATCTATCTGAAAGTATGAAGAAAAGGTAAAAATGTGCTGGCTTTGCTGCAATTACTTAACTATGCATAAGTGCTCAGTTAAGATGGAAAAGGTATTAACTTTGTTGGTGGGAAATATCAACAGAAAATGTTTCATTGGAAATCCGTGTCCCATACAGTATGTCCCCTATGAAGAAGACTCTAGCAAACGGGCCCTGAAGCAATACTGCTGAGCTCTTCAGTGCAGGCACGGATGCAGGCTCAACAGGCTGGGTCAGAAAACAGATTGCTGGAGAGCCCAGGTCTACCACTGGAGAAAGCTGTGACTGGATTTCCAGCAGAATTTAAGATGATACAGAGGAGAGCTGGGGATGCAGCTTAGGACAGAGTACATGTCTATCACATGGGAAGAAGCCCTGGCTTTGATCCCTCGCACCATTGCTGCCCCCACCAAAACAGGCATGGTACCTCCAGCAATTGGGAGTCTGTGGCGCAATGATTAAGATCAGCCTAGGGGACAAAACAGCCACATAAAGGTCCTTAAAAAAGCAAAAACACTACACCAACAACCAACCAACCAACCAACCACCCACCCAAAAAACCCAAGAGGGGCTGGTGTGATGGCTCAACAGATACAGGAACTTGCCATACCAGCCTGGTGGTTTGAGTTCAATCCCTGGAACCCACACAAATGTGGAAGGAGAGACCTGACTCTGAAGTTGCTCTTTGACCCGCAACGTGTGTGACGTGACATACATGCACAACATACCCATGCAGACACAGTGATACATTAAAAAACCTTGAAAACAACCCAAACCGAATTAAAAAAAAAAGAGGGGAGGGTTAGGGAGATGGCTCAGTGGGTAAGACTTCTGGCTGTGAAAGCAAGGGGACCTGACTTCAAATATCCAGAACTCACATAGAAGCTGGGCTTGACTGCATATGCCCAACTCAAGTTGGGGATGGAGACAGGTGGGTCCCAGGAACTTGCTGACCAGCCAGTCTAGCCAAACCAATGGGCTTCAGGTTTAGTGATACACCCTATTTCAAAAAATAGGGTAGTGATAGAGGACTATTCCCAGTGCCCTCCTTTGGCCTCCACAGGCACGTGCACCCACATATACATATGCACATACACTGTGCACCTGTGGAAAATCTTGTACAGTGCCTATCTCAGTTACTTTTTCTGTTGCTGTGATAAAATATTTTGGGTTTATTTTATCTCATAGTTCCCAGGGTATGGTTCATCATGGCAGGGACTTCCTTGTAGGTATATGAAGCAGCTGGTTACATTGCATATACAGTTGAGAGAGAGTAATCAGTGTTCATACTCAGCTAGCTCCCTTTTTATACACTCCAGGACCCAAGCCCTTGGGATGCTGCTGCCCACCTTTAGGCTCGCTTTTCCCATCTCAATAAACCTAATTAAGATAATTCCTCACAGACCTGGTCAAAGACTAACCAATGGAAGTAATCTACACAGCTGTATCCAGCCAGAGGCTTGCTTCCTCAGTGATTCTAGATTCTTCAAGGTGACAATACTTAGCCCTCAGTGCCTGTAACTTTATCATAGATGTGTATGCACAGGAACAACACACATCTGATTCAATACTATCCAGTTTCAAGCATCTACTGGAGGGCTTCGAATGTAGTGCCCTCAAATAAGAGACTGTAACTGCCACAACTCAAAGGGTACCTAAAGAAAGACATTTAAAATGACAGGAATGTGAGTGGTGGTACATGCATGCAATCTCAGCACTCAGGAGGTGAAGGAAGGAGGATCAAAAGTCAATAGTCATGCTACATAGCAAGGCTGGCCTAGGATACATGATATTCCTTTTGGTTCTATTATTAATCTTGCCACTAAATCTCAGTAAACACTGTGTGGATGAATAATGTAGACATGAGGATGGCTTACCATCATCACACATAACATACACACAAATATAATTACATACACTGAGAGATTAAAGCTACACAAACCCTAGAGCTTATAAATATACAAGCAACTGTCATTTACAGTGGAACAGGTCACAGAACCATACAGGAGCAGTAAGACAGATGAGATTGAAGAAGCATTAATGTAAACGCAGTTTGATTTTCTCAGGATGCCAGTGTAGAGTTATGGGTCGAAATATAAAGACGGACAAATGGTTCATGTTTTCTCTATTTTTTTCACACTTCCAAAAGGTGATCTGTACTTACCTGAACAAAGTATATCCAGATAAAATACTGTTTGTATAATACAAAACTAAAATACCATCTAGAAAGAAAAAAAAAATCAACTTTTCTTTTTATTGCAAAAAATCAACATTTTGTTCACAGTATCTTTTCACTGCCATGACAACATCTGAACAAGCATCAAACTCTTCACAGATGTTGGTGCAGCAACATTACAGGTGATAACTGTCTTTTTTTTCTTTTGCAGTGCTAAGGGTTGAAACCTTGATCTTGCACATGCTAGGCAAGCACCCTACCACTGAGCTACATCCTCAGCCCCCAAAGTTCTCATTTTTAAATAGAAAACATTATAAATAAAACCTTAACAAATATCCATGAAAAAATTTCAACAAGGTTAAAAACTATGATTTTTATTAAAGAAAGTATAAAACATTGAATTCTACATTTAAAAACACTATTATTTTAAGAATCAGCCTTGTCTCTTCATATTGATATACATTTCAACAATTCCACTTTGAATAAAATCTTGAATCCTGAAAAATAAGTGGGGGAAAATGTTACTATTTACAAAATTCTTGGTTTTTGTTTGTTTTGCTTTGTTTTTTGAGACAGGGTTTCTCTGTGTGGTCCTGGCTGTCCTGGAGCTTGCTCTGTAGATCAGACTGGCCTCAGAGATCTGCCTGCATCTACATCCCAAGTGCTTATAAAGGCATGCATACTACCACCCAGCTCAAAATTCTTTTTTTAAAAGGTGGTGTGATTATATAATATAAAATACACTATCTCAACCATTTTCAAGTGTGCAGTTCAGTGCTGATGACTATATTCACGGTTGTGCAACCTGCAAAATTCAAACTCTATATCCATTAAACAGTGATGCTGCTTTGCTTAACTTACCCCCACTCATCTTTGAAAGCATTATTCTGTTTCCATGACTTTTCTTCTTTGAGATAGAGTCTCATGTAAGCTTAGGCTGCCCTAGAACTCCTGATCCTGTTGCTTCCACTGGAATTTGCTATTTTAGATGCTGCATACTGGATTCATATATAATATTAGTTCTTTTGCAACTTTTTCATTTAAAGCATAATATCCTCAAGACTGACTCTGGTTGCAACAGGCCACAAACCCTTTTAAGGTTGTATGTCCCACTGTTATGTATGTGATGCACTGTATTAACTTACTCCTGGACCTTTGTATTGTGTAGTTAGAATTTTCTTTGGGCTGTCAACCAGCTCCCCAATAAAGACGTGGAGATTTATTATTAATTATGAAGGCTCAGCCTTAGCTTAAGCTTGCCCCACTAGCTCTTTTAATTTAACCTGTTTCTATTCATCTACATTTTGCCTGGGGCTTTTACCTTTCTTTTATTCTGTATGTCCTACTTTCCTGCTTCCTCTGTGTCTGTCTGTCTCTCTGGCTGTTGGTGTCTCCTTGGTGTCTCTGTTTCATTCTGTGAGCCTAAATTCCTCCTCCTACTTTATGTTTGAGCAGGTAAAAGACATCTGTCAACTTTTTAAGTTACTTTGGACTGTATAAACCAAACCTCTATCCATGCCATATGAAAGGACGAAATGTAATAGTAAGTCAAGAGGACTCTGTAACCAACAAGATTTATCATGTCTCATCCAGTCTGAGAGCTGTTCCCGTATAGAGGGATAAGAACATGCATCACCTGTCTTGTAGTTTTTGTAGGTTTATTTCTTTATGTGTATAGCCAGAATTTTCAGGGGGTCTCCCCTAATCAAATCTGGCCTCTATTAATTTTGAAGGAATCCACAGCCTTTCATTTCCTGTGGAAACAAAAGTATAACCTCTCCCCCAATGCAATTTTCTGAATTCCATTTAAAAGTTAAGACATCACTCAAGTATCTATGCTGGTTTAATTCAGCAGTTCCTTTTACAATCCTATGTCTCTCAGCAGCTGTTGTTCACTCATCAGCACTCAAAAAATTCAAAGTCAACCAAGCACCATACAGGATCCAGACTCCCTGTGTATTTTCCATCTTTATGTGGCTTATTATTTTTATATTACTTTACTCTTTCTTGAAAGACTAATTATTTTTAAACTATTTACTTTTTCCTATGACTGTCTATACCCATTTTTCTTTCATAAGCACCTACACATACTGTAACCTGTTTATTTTTTATTTTTTAATTTTTTTGATCTGAACATGTTTTCTGTGCACCTGTAGTGTTCTCTTACAAACCTTAAACTGCTAAGTGGCAGCTAGGCCCTCTGCCTTGTGGCTCTGGTAGTGAGCTGTGTATAACTGAGAGCTGCATTTAACCACCCCAACTCTAGGAAGTTGGTACCTATACTGTGGCAGGCATTTTTACTTAGCTTGCTGTTACTACTTAGCATGATGGCTGCTCAAGTGTTCTGCTGCACACCAGTGCCTCTTAAAGGAGAAGTATCGTTTTTTGTTTGTATGTTTGTTGGTTGTTTTTTTGTTGTTGTTGTTGATTTTTTCCAGCTTTCTCAGTCCTATGTGGAAATTCAGGCCTCATGTCTATCTTTGCATAGTTAAACAAATATTCTGCAACATTTCCCCCTTTTTGTCTAAATAAAAAGGTTTTTTAGCTTTAACATAGTAAGACTATATACAATAAGAACAATTATCAAGTAAGAATTACATTACAATATCCAGTCCATTTGCATTGGCAAATTTGGAGAAGATACTCCATTATCTATCCTATTTTGGTGAGTTTAAAGTTGTGTACCTAATTTACTTATTGTTTAACTATGCAAAGATGTGTTGCATTTATTTAACTATGTAAAGATATGTTGCATTTGTTTATGTTGTGGAATAATTTACAAATATTCTGCAACAGGGTTGCTTCCAAGAGAGTAGTGCTGATTTTTAAGTATGATGCTATGAAATAAGCGCATACATTTTTGAGGTTCTATTTCCTATTCTTTTGAATATATACTCAGAAGTAGATTTGTGACGTCATATGATTGCTAAGGAAGCACTACAGTGTTTACTACAGGAGACAAATTAATTTACAACCCCACCAACAGTGAACAAGGGGTCCAATTTTTCCACATGCTTGCTAACACCTGACATTTTCTGATAGTCATTTGATAAATACATAAGTTACTTCTGGGTTGTATATTTTGTTATGCACCTGTAACCTTAGCACTTGGGAGGCTAATGCAGGAAAGGTAGAAGGGTGGCAGGTGTGAGGCCAGCCTGGGTGGCATGTCTAAAAAAGGGTATATTAACCAGACTTTGGTAATAGGTGAAAGAGTAAGAATTCATCACTTATTATGTTAGTGGTTTTCAGAGATTATGATGATTGTAATACATATACCATCTGCACCTAGTTTTGAAGGACAGAGATTTGCTGGGTGTGGTAGTACATACTTTTAATCCCAGAATTTGGGAAGGAGAACTCTTTATGAGTTCAGGATCAACCTGGTCTACATAGAGAGTTCTGAGACATCCAGTGATACATACAGATACCCTGTCTCAGAAAACAAACAACAAAACAAACAAAAAACAAAGACAGTGATTTGAATGTCTACACCATAAAAGTTTACCTGTGGCACGCTAGTGCTACACTAGACGTTTAGTAAAACTTCTGTGGCTTTCCTTGAGGTCTTCCCAATTTTTTTTCCATCTCTCTTTTTAGTTTATTTGCTTTGTATCTCTCAGCCATTAAGACAAGTTCCTCTGGGATACTCTGAAATTATTAAATGTGTTACTAGGATTCTGGGTTCCTTCCTTCCTACAACATGCTAAATGACCTTCAAATTATTTTAGAGAATCCCACAATTATATCTTTCAAAAAAGGAAAAAAATAAGGGAAGAAAAGAAAGGTCTTACCAGTTAAGTCCTAAATATATTTCTAAGCTACAGAGCAATGTACCCATCATTTTTCTACTCCATTTCTATTGTTTCCTAGCTGCCTAACAGTTTCCTTAACACATGCTTCTATTTTCAAATGTTGTGTTTTATGTGTATGACTCTCTTGCCTGCATGTATGTCTACATACCACTTGTGCACTTGGGTGTCTGCAGAGGCCAGAAGGGGGATTCTAGAACTAGAGTTACAGATGATGTGAGCCATCATGTGGGTGCTGGAAATTGATTCCGGGTCCTCTGTTAATGCGCTCTTAATTGCTGAGCCATCCCTCCAGCTCTAACACATCTTAAAAAAATTATATATTTTATTTTGTGTACGTGTATGCTCAGGCTCAGGTTCGTGGACAACTCTTGGGAGTCAGTTCTCTCCTGCTATATTGAGGGATCTGGGATCAAATTCAGGTTGTCAGGCCCTACATGTACTTGCTTCTACCTGGTGAGCCATCTTGATGCCCTTTATATTTATATTTATATATATGATTTAACTGAATCATACATAAAACAGTAGGTTTCCACTATATGGCTTTTTCATAATCCTCCATTCTGGTCAACTCTCCTTCTCTCCCTCAGTTTCCAACACTCCTTTCTTTCTAATGGTACCATTTCTCATGTATTCTGTCTTACCACTGGACCTAGAGTGTTCCCACTGCTATCTATTGCTCACTCATATCACATTAGGTTTCTCAATCATATACTCCCATAGCTCACAGTCTTTGCCATGTTATAACCCTCATATTAGTGTTTTGTTATACATCTTACTTGCCAAGCAGGGCCTTCATTACCTGACACAACATATAACTAAAACATTAACATGTAAATTTCAAATACGTTGCATATTCTCACCTGATTTGCTCTTTCCAGAATATTAATCAATTCAGTGGCAACCCTCCAATCATTTCTTGTGATAAGAGTAATTGACATGCCAGTCCGCCTTGAAGAGGGAAAAGGTTTATGTAATTTATTTTATACCGCACTCATAATTCGGTTAATACAGAAAACAGAACAAAAAAAGAAACCTCAACCTTTACACGTGTTTTAGAATTAATATCACATAAACAGCAACTTAGAATCTGAATAAAGTCATCCCTTTGCATTCAATGGAGTTGGCTCCAGGACCCCATGAGCACATCCAATCAGAGGATGCTCAAGTCTCTTACATAAAATAGCATCACATTTATACATTGTCCTGCATAATGTAAATCACACCTAGCTTACTTATTGCACAAGTGTACACACACTCTAAAACAGATGTCACAATCTTTTATCTTGGGAACAAAGACAAGAAAAAAAATCTATGTTTAGCACAGGCAGGTTATTTTTTTAACATTATTTGTTTTTATTTTATGTACATTGGTGTTTTGCCTGCACGTATGTTTGCATGAAGTGTCAGATGCCCTGAACAGATGTTACAGACAGTTGTGAGCTGCATCCATGTGGATGCTGGGCAGCCAGTGCTCTTAACCACTGAACCATCTCTCCAGCCCCACACAGGCACTTTTTAAAAAACATTTTTGGCCAGGCGGTGGTGGCGCACACCTTTAATCCCAGCACTCGGGAGGCAGAGACAGGCGGATCTCTGTGAGTTCGAGACCAGCCTGGTCTACAGAGCAAGTTCCAGGAAAGGTTCAAAGCTACACAGAGAAACCCTATCTCAAAAACAACAACAACAACAACCCCCCCCCAAAAAAAACCCCAAACCTCCCCCCCCCCAAAAAAAACATTTTTGATTTATGGTTGGTCAGGTCTGAAACAGAAATTCTGGGTTCAGAAGGCTGGTGGAATTTTCAATTACTTTAAAAACAGCCCAGGGGTTCAACAGGGGTAAAAAGTTCTCTTCTTGTGTTAATGCAAACTTGTACTTTGTCAATAACAATAAAAATAATCACTGAGCACAGCTTACTGTTGGAATACTGTACTGCAGGCTTAAAATATTAGCATAAACAATTACATACTTGGGAAGCTAAGGCAGGAAGATCACAAAGTTCAAGGCTTGCATTGGCGAATTAGTAAGACTGGGGGGTAGGGAGTGTGGTGGGGGAATACAAAAAGTCCAGCGATGTGGCTTAGGGATACAACACTTTCTAGTATGTGTGAGGCCTTAAATTCAATCCCCAGTACTGCAAAAAACCCCAAACACACAGGGGTTGGAGAGATGGCTCAGCAGTTAAGAGCACTGGTCACTCTTCCAGAGGTCCTGAGTTCAATTCCCAGCAACCACATGGCAGCTTACAATCATCTATAATGGGATCTTCTCATGTGTAGATGAATATGTAGACAAAGTGCCCATATACATAAACAGTCTTTAAAAAAACAACAAAACGTTAAGTAACAACAAAAATGAAACACTCACAAAACCTACGAACAACAACTATAAACAAACAATTGAAAAAACTCAAAGTACAAGAAGCCAGTCACACCAGGATCTAGTTCCTCCAGATAAAAAGGGATAAAAGAGTCAATTGGGGTCTAGCATTTACAAGAGAATAAAATGGGTTTCTGGGCAAGAACAGTCTCTGAGGGGAGTGAAGGGAATCCAGAAGTAGAACTGGCTTCTCTCCTGGGTAGACCCGCTGGCTTACCCTGCTCTCCCAGTGCGTCCTACTCTGTGTACATATTCTTCAATGTTCCGTGGAAAATCGTAATTGTAGACATGAGTGATATCATGGACATCAAGACCTCGAGATGCCAAGTCAGTAGCGATGAGTATTCTCACTTTACCTAAAGAGTAAAGGCAAATAAACACTAAACCTGTCTGGTAACAGCCAGTCCAAGACATGTGAAATTTAATTATTCTTATTATTTAATTAGATGATTATTGCTTATAGTGAAAGTGGAAAAGAAAGCTTTTTAAACTACTGGCAAGTCACAGCACAACATACCACAGCTCAGCAAATGGTTCTCTCCTGAACTATCTGAACAATGTGGGAAAGAGACTATTTTGGTGGTCTGAATGAAAATGGCTCCCATAGACTCCTATGTTTAAATGCTTGGTCCCTGTTGTAATTTGAGGGAGGAATTAGGAGGTGTGGCCTTGTTGGAAAGTATACAGCACTGGGGGAGGGCTTGAAGTTTCAGAACCTCCCATCATCCCTAGTGCAGCTCTCTGTTTCAAGAGCTCTCAGCTGCTGCTCCAACACCACGCCTGCCTGCTGTCAAGCTCCTCATGATGATGGTGATGGGTCCCAAATAAAGCCTTCCTTTTATAAGTTGCCTTGGTCAAGATGTTTTATCACAGCAGTAGTGAGGTAACTAAGACATATGTCTTTCAGGTAAACTAATATACAGTCTCCGCTACAAGTTAATATTCTGACGCTTGTTCATGTATTGGTCTTTGTGGAATTAGCTGGTTATTTCTCAGAAGCAGATTAATATTCAGAGCTCTAACAAGTCTATCTTGGATTTACAAGGTGAGGACAGACTGAGAAATAGGAAATATGAAAAGTATCATCACTCAGTCAAGTCTAGGTACTGGAATTCCCTGAAACTGCCACAGACAGCAATTATAACTCACCTGTTTTAAAGTTCTCTAATGCTTTCTCTCGGTCACTCTGCTCTCTGTTGCCATGCAGAGACTCTACTGATATGTGTCGGAGAATCAGGTCACTTGATAAGTGATCAGCACTGAAGTACAGAATAAAGTTAATGATCTTAAGTGCTTATTCTAATACCATCATCAACTAGCAAACAATCTGTCAACTTCTCCATTTGAAATTAGATACAGACCCAGCCATGAGTAAATCAACTGGACTGCTGAGGATAATGAAAGCACAAAGAAATACCTACACAGCTTTTCTGCTGACAAAGACGATGACTTTATCTTTAGGTGACATATTCTCTAGGAAAGTTTGGATGTGAGTTCGTTTCTCTTCTTCTGTGGTGATGATTATATTTTGCTTCACTGTACTAACAGCCTAAATAATTGAGAGATCACAGTACATTAGCACCACCCACAATTGGCTCAAAAATGCATTTTTAGTCAGTTAATACTTTGAAAATAGAAAAGTTGTGAGCATAGCAAAATTCCTATTTCTACTCAATACTTACAGCTCAGTCTTTGATTTTTATTATTTATTTACCCACACTGAGTCTGGGAACACATGAATGATCAGGAGGCATGCTAAAAGCTATTGACTACTGTTGTAACAACAACCATCAAGTAATACTATGTTTGCAAGAATTATCTTCCTGAACATTGCATATCAAACTTTCAGTGATGGATGAGATGAGACATGAATCTCAATTCAGCAAGTACTTTGTCAATTTAATACAAAATTGACTAGTATCATTTTTTAACCATAATGAAAAAAAAAGAACTCTTTGGATAAACTAGATTGTAGTAGCACTCACAGTTTTTTCCCTGAATGTCTACCTATCACTTCACAAAGTATTAGTTTACATTTGCTATTATTTTTTATGCGTATGTGTGCAGAAACATGAGTGTGGAGGCCAAAAGTTGACAGGATCCTCCTCAATTGCTCCCCACTTTGTTAAATAAGGCAGGGTCTCTCACTGAACTTGGAGTTCTCTCTGATGTTGACTAGTCTCACTAGTTAGCTTGTCCTGGGGATGCTGTCTTTGTGATGCCACCATTTACCTGATTTTTTACTTGGGTTCTGAGAATATGAATTCCACGTTTGAGTGGCAAGCACTGTATCCATTGAGCCCTCTCCCCAATCCCTCTATTTTCACGTGTGTGTGTGTGTGTGTGTGTGTGTGTGTGTGTATACACATATATATATTATACACATATACATATACACTAATGAGTCAACAAAATAGACATATCAAAATCAGCTATTTCCCCCTGGTGCTGGGAACTGAACCCAGAGCCTCATGAATGCTTATCTATTCCATCACTAAAGTACACCCCCCCCTGCTTTTAACTATGTTCTTTAAGTGTAATTATAATTTTTTTTTTTTTTTTTGGTTTTTCGAGACAGGGTTTCTCTGTGTAGTTTTGCGCCTTTCCTGGGACTCACTTGGTAGCCCAGGCGTAATTATAATTTTTAATAGCACTAAAAACAAACTTACAACTAGATCCAATGTACCAACATAGACAATCATCGGCTCTTTCAAATAAGACTGTGCAAGGCGGCGGACAGCATTTGGCCAAGTAGCACTGGAAACAAAACAAGACACACCAACATCAAAACTTTATTATAACATGCTATCAAATTTCTTGAAGCATGCTGTGAACCATGCTACTCATGAAAGGCATCTTTATATTTCTAACCTTCTAAACAAGTGAAACAAATTTACAGTTACATTCTATTAAGAGTTGTCTAGGGGCTGGAGAGATGGCTCAGAGGTTAAGAGCACTGACTGTTCTTCCAGAGGTCCTGAGTTCAATTCCCAGCAACCACATGGTGGCTCACAACCACCTGTAATGAGATCTGGTGTCCTCTTCTGGCCTGCAAGGACACATGCAGGCAGAACACTGTATACATAATAAATAAATAAATCTTAAAAAAAAAGAGTCGTCTAGTTACAGTCAAGCTACTGGACACAACCTTTAAGTTTAATAAAAGGTTGTTTTTCATTTACTTATTTTTTGTTTATATTATCCAAAAGTTAAGGATGCCTATATAACTTCAAATGGATTTTCATATGTAAAAAGGTAATAAAAGTTAACTTCAAATGGATTTTCATATGTAAAAAGGTAATAAAAGTTTAGTTGTATCTCATCGTCTATAAAAGTCAAAATGAACAAACCACCAAAGTCAAAACAATACTTATCATACAGTGTCAACAAGGAAAACCAGGTGCTTAGGCCCAATACAAATAATTTTACGTATATTGGTCAAAGGCTATATAAATTTATACTTTTCTCCAACATAAAGTAATGAAATTGGTCACCTTTTGTACCTTCATATACAATGAAATGTAACTTCATTTTTTCTAAATGGCAGATATGTCTCTCTCTTCCTCTCACACACATACACACAGCCTACTGAGTTCAAATGTGTTGCCACATGCATGTGGGTGTAGGGCTATTCACCTTAGCATACATAGGCAATCTACTATGGCCCCACCCCTGAAGAAAATCGACTTTCTACTGGCAGCTGGCAACTGCCTTGAGTCCCCCACCCCCACCCTGTTCAGTCCATGATAGAATCCTGACTAGATCAACTGTATGCAGGTCTTGTGTAGCAACTGCTTGTCATGTTCAGAAGACACTGTTTTACAGTGCTTCCTGACCTCTGGTTCTTACATTCTTTCTGCCCCCTCTTCTGTGACAGTTTCTGAGCCTTGTGGAAGGGGGATTCATACACTATTCTT
Source organism: Peromyscus californicus insignis (assembly GCF_007827085.1). Classification (NCBI taxonomy): domain Eukaryota; kingdom Metazoa; phylum Chordata; class Mammalia; order Rodentia; family Cricetidae; genus Peromyscus; species Peromyscus californicus. The sequence goes on along the minus strand of NW_026294402.1, from coordinate 73,292,621 downwards.
TAAAACAACATTTACTTTTATTATTTTAATTATATGTATATGTGTGCATGGGTGTATTGTATGCTTGTGACTGCAGGTGCCCCTTCAGGCCAGAGGCATCAGACTTCCTGGAAATGGAGTTATAGGTGGTAGTGAGCCACCTGATGTGGGTGCTGGGCACTGAATCTGGATCCTCTGCATGAGCAACAACCATTCTTAATCACTGAACCATTGTTCCAGCCTCCATACCCTTGTCTTTGTTGTTGTTGTTGTTAAAGATTTATTTATTCATTATCTATACAGTGTTCTGATGCACATATCCCTGCAGGCCAGAAGAGGGCACCAGATCTCATTACAGATGGTTGTGAGCCACCATATGGGTACTGGGAATTGAACTCAGGACCTCTGGAAGAGCAACCAGTACTCTTAACCTCTGAGCCATCTCTTCAGCTCCATACCCTAGTCTTAATAATTAAGACAAAGAATATAGGCCTAGGAAGAATTATTCTTTATAGATCACACAATCTCAGTTTTATATTAGGAAAGGTAATCAGAAATCAAATATTTATCTCTAAAGATAAGTGATCATTTATTCAATGTAAGATCTTTCCATGAAATGCAGCTTTCATGTAAAATCCATCCTGAGCGGCTTAAGCAGATGAAAACACTTGCTTTCCTGACTCCATTCCCAGAACCCACATGGTGGCCGGAACCTACTCTTGCAAGTTGTCCTCTCATCTCTCCACATATGCCACAGTGCATGCACACACAGACAAAAATAAACATAGCTGGGCAAGACAGTGCATGCTTTTAATTCCAGCACTTGGAAGGCATAGCTCTGTGAGTTTGAGGCCAGCCTGGTCTACATGGAAAGTTCCAGTCTCGGCAGAACTACATAGTGTCTCAAAAAAAAAAAAAAGTAACAAAAATAACAAAACCATCTATTATGTATGAAAGGTATAACAGTCAAGGATAAAGTAGAAATTGTTACACTTAAGAATCTCAAAATACTTTCAAGTAATGCTCTGAAAGATAGTTGAGCCGGGGCATGGTGGTGCATGCCTTTAATCCCAGCACTTGGGAGGCAGAGGCAGGCCAGCCTAGTCTGTAAAGTAAGTTCCAGGACAGCCAAGGCTGTTACACAGAGAAACCCTGTCTTGAAAAACAAAAACAAACAAACAAACAAACAAAAGATAGTTGAGAAAGCAACTTAATAGAACAGATTTTTAATCCACTGATTTCTATTCTGATTACATAATTAGGCATATTTACCTTGTCATAATAGTCTGCCGGTCGGGACGTACATCTAACAAAATCTTCATTATCTGGGGTTCAAATCCCATGTCCAGCATCTTGTCTGCTTCATCTAAAACCTGTATTCAAAGTGAAGAATGTGGCTAATCTCAGATCTAAATACTTATTTTCCCTATTACCTAATAAACTTCTCAGATACCAGAATAACTTTCTGTGGACATAGAATCTAGACTGATTTGTTTCACTTGATTCCCAATCGCTTCTGAATGTCTTAACTTTCCTACTCTTTACTATGCTAAACAGAATGAGAAAATAGTCCCAGAATAGAAAGCACTATAAAACAGCCATCCTCACTCCCATTTTTTAAAAATTCCATTCTTTTTCCTCCCAATATTCCAAACCCTTACTCCATGATTACCAAATAGGTTACACTTTTCAGGTTGACAAAGTTATTCATTTGTAGGTCATTCAATCTTCCAGGAGTTGCAATAATGATGTCTACACCTTTTGAAACATCTTGTATTTGTCCATCTCTATCGCCACCACCATATACACAAACACTTCAAAAAAAATTCAGAAGTTCATGTTTAAGCAAAGAACAACCCATCATAACTCAAAATCACAACTAACCTAAGCACTGTGGTTACAGGATAAGATGAAATAGAATACTTGATGCTTTTAGGAATAGCTGCCCCTTTGTGGAAACTATCCACACCGCCAGCCTACAGTGTTTCCTAAAGAACCAGGCTTCTACATTTTTTGGCTCTATGACGTGGGTATTGTTAATCAAATCAGATTCTGAAGGTGTGAAACTAATGAAGATGTCAGAAACTATGATAACAAAAGGTCAACTCAGAGCAAGAAGTTGTTGTATTATAGCACAGCAGTGACTAGCAATTTTTTTAAAATTTACATTGGTGTTCTGCATGAATGCATGTCTGTGTGAGGGGGTTGGATCCCCTGGAATTGGAGCTACAGACAGTTGTGAGCTGCTATGTGGGTGCTGGAAATTGAACCCAGGTTCTCTGGATGAGCAGCCAGTGTACTTAACAGCTGAGCCATCTCTCCAGTCCCGTACAGCAGTGATTTTAAAAATACAATTTATTTTTGTTTTTCAATACAAGGTTTCTCTGTGTAGCCCTGGCTGTCCTGGAACTCGCTCTGTAGACCAGGCTGGCCTTGAACTCAGAGATCCTACTGCCTCCGCCTCCCAAGTGCTGGGATTAAAGGAGTATACCACCATTGCATGGCTACAATGTATGTTAAGATGTATTTTTACTATTTTTAATTATGTGTTTGTCTGCACACAAGTATGTGCACATGAGTGCAGGCGCTCTTGGAGCCAGAAGTGTGGGATTTCCCTAGAGCTGGAGTTATAAGTGGGTGTGAGCTGAATGACTTGGGTGCTAGGAACAAGACTTGGGTCCTCTGTAAGAGGAGTAAGCACTCTTAACTGCTGAGCTATCTTGCCAGTCTATAAAATGTATGTTTCAAGAATTAAAAGGCTTTTGAAGGTTTACAACCCAAAAAATGATATTTAAGAAGCCCAGTTTTGGCATATTCCTTTAATCTAAGCACTTGGGAGGCGGAGGCAGAGGCAGATGGATCTCTGTGAGTTTGAGGCAAGCCTCTACATAGTGAGTTCCAGGATAGCTAGGGCTACAGAGAGAAACCCTCTCTCAAAAAAAAAAGGTTTAATCCAATCTAAACATTACATAATGCATACACATACTAAAGTATGACATGGTACGTCATTAATATGCATGATTTTGTTGTTGTGTACCAATTCAAAATTAATTTGTAGAGCTGGGGTGAAAGCTCAGTGGTTGAATACTTGGCCAATATGCACAGATTGTGAATTTAGACCCAAGAAATACAAACACACACACACACACACACACACACACACACACACACACACACACATACACACACACACACACACAATTTAAATAAAGTTACTACAAATGTGTAGGTGAATATAACACTTACGTAGAACTGACTTACCTTTTAAGATCACTATATGAATACTTAGAACATTCAGCTTCTACTTGAAGGGCTAATTCCCGGGTGGGTGTAAGGACTAACATGCCTGGTCCATTTCTTTGTTCTCTAGCTCTTTAAAAGGGAAACAATAATATTAAGTTATTTGTCTTAAATGCATGACAAGTTCATTAAGTGCAAGACTTATAATGATGAGTGTCAAAGATGCAGAAAAAAGTTCCTCCAGTAGAGCCGGGCAGTGGTGGCATATGCCTTTAATCCCAGCAGTTGGGAGACAAAGAGGCAGGTGGATTTCTGTGAGTTCAAGGCCAGCCTGGTCTACAAAGCAGATGCCAGGATAGCTAGGACTGTTACACAGAGAAACCCTGTCTCAAAAATCCAAAAAAAGTTCCTCCTGTAGACTTTGGTTTATTAATCACAATTAACATACCTAAAAAAAATAGGCTAAATGCTAAACCTTTTCTCATTGAATAGAACTATATTGTACAATATATTCATATAATTTTAATTAAATAACATGATTTAGGACAATTTAAGCAATTTGATTCCATTGTTTTTTTTACTATGACTTTTGGTAGATTGCCTATTGCTTCCTAAAATGGTTTTATGAACGTATACTTCATCAACATAGCCATGTGCAGCCTGGCCAAGAAGTATCACTTTGAACCAATGCAAGAAATGACAGGAACTTAATTATAGTTTTGGTTATGTATCTACTAAATCCCTAATATAAGAATAGAGCCAAAGGAATTCTTACAGTGGTTGAGAGTCTAGATGGATAAATCCGGGCATTAAATAGGACAGTGTCTTTCCTGTTCCAGTTTGTGCTACTCCAATAAGATCTATTCCTTGCAGAACTATGGGCCACGCCTGTGACTGAAAAAGAAAGATAAACACTGAGACAGGAATCACAGCTCCTCTTGCCATCTGTCTGTGCCCTTTAGCTCTATGTTTAAACACATGTTAGTCATTGGCAGTGTTGGCAGGAGGCCCTGGGCACATGCTTTGGAGACAGCTTTTCCCTGTTAACTTCTGACAGACATTATCTGGGGGAAAATGTTAATGAAATACTGGAGGTAACAAAAGCATACCTGAATTGGTGTAGGTTTTTTAAAGCCTGCTCTTTTAATATTTTCCATCACTTCTGGGTAACTTTGAAAGGCATCTTCAAATTTACATATAGGGTTGGGGATAGGACGTTTCTCACCATCTTTCAAGTCATCACATGTTATATTAAAATTTTCTCTCCTTTATAGAAAACACAAGGATTAGTGGATTTGCTCAATTTACTCAAGAAAGAAAACTATTTCTTACAATCAGTTCAGGTAATAGCTAAAAAGGCATCTGCAACTGATTCAAACCAGACTTTTATAATTCTAAGGAGATATAGACTAAGAAATGGGGAGCTGGACATGGTGGCACAAAATTGGAATGCCAGCACTTGGGAGGTGGAGACAGGAGGATTGAAAGTTTGAGGCCGGCCTGGGATATACAGACTCTGTTTCAAAACAAATAAACAAATGGACAAACAGAAAGAGAAATAAGAGCCTGTTTCCTTCTTAAATGAAGGTGCAGAGGTAAATGAAAACCTAATTATATGGGTGAATGAGTATGGAAAATGGAACCCAAATACGTGCATTATATACAAAACTAGACTAACAAGTAGTCCTAAGATTAGTTATTTGACCAAGGCTTAGCATTATCTCAATCATCTTTCTGCTACACCTATTTTTATTATTTATTTATTTATTTATTTATTGGCACAGCCTCATGTGGCCTTGGCTAGCCTCAAACTCCACATGTAGCCTACAACGACCTTGAACTCCTGATCATCCTACCTCAACCTCCAAAATGCTTAAGATTACAGACATACACTACCATGCCCAGCCTTTATTTTTAGAACAGACTTATTGTCTTTAAGATTTGTGTCAGTTTTTAAGGTTGTTATTAAGGGATTGGAGAGATGGTTCTGTGGTTAAGAGTACTATTTGCTCTTACAAAGGACTGAGATTCAGTTCCCAGTACCCACATGGTGGCTATTAACAGTTTATAACTCCAGTTCCAGAACATTTAATGCCTTCTTCTGGCTTCCTTGGGAACCAAATGCATATGGTGTATATGTATACACACATAGACACACACACACACACACACACACAGGCTAAACTCTCACAAACCCATAAAAAAATCTTATGACTTCAGATAAGAACAAGAGTTTAAGGAATTATTCTTTGTTTTGTAGCAGACAGATAATTACAGAAAAGCATACCTGGTTAAAACTCAGACAACAAACTGACTGGAATGTCTAGCTCCAATGGATGTATCTACAAGACAAGCCCTATATCTTAGCCTAGAGGAACCTCACCAAAGATGAGGTGGAAAGATTGTAAGAGCCAGAGGATCAGGGCATCTTTGGTGAAATTGTGCCTTCTAGATATGAGAGGGAAGATGCACCCATGAAATCTCAACTATATTGCTCCTAAATAAAGACCTGATTATACCAGTTGACATACCAAGGCTGATGGGGGGAAATGTCCTAAGGTCCCACCCCCAAATGAAGAGCTACAGGCAATAACTGTTGAGGAAGAATCAGTCTTCCCCAAGGACAAAGGCCCTAACCAGTTATCTAACACCAAGTTAGATATCTAACACCAAGTTAGAAAACATATATATAAGCAACAATAAATGGACTCCGCAGGTTGTATAATTCATGTAACAATGATATATAACAGTAACAAAGAGGAAAAAACCCATGAATTTGAGAGGGAGTAGAAGGGACACACGAGGAGTTGGAGGGAAGGGGGAAATTATGTAAATATAGTACACATTTGTGAAATTTTTAAAAATTAAAAAAAAAAAAAGAAATTACAGTGCTGGCCAGATGGTTCAGTGAGTAAAGGTGCATGACAGTGAGTTTAATGTTCCATCTCTGAGACCCACAGAGTAGGAGAGAAGCAATTCCTGCAAGTGATCCTTTGGCCTCCATATGTGTGCCATGCCATGCATATATAAATAAGTATAATTAAAAAGTAATGGGTTTCGTTGAAAAAAATTACTGTATTTAAATTTTTGTTACCCTTCTACTTTTCACTGTTAGCTGGGGATATAGCTCAGTTGTAGAGTACTGGCCTAGAATGCATGAAGCCCTGAGTTCACTTCTAAGTACAACCTAAGTTGGGCATGATGGTGCACACTTATAATCTCATCATAAGGAAGGTAGAGGCAGGATGATAAGAAATTCAAGGGCATCTTCATCTGCATAGTAACTTTGAGACTAGTCTGGGAGGCCAGTCTCAGGAAAAAAAATATCAATTACATTTATTTACTTAGTGTGTGTGTGTGTGTGTGTGTGTGTGTGTGTGTGTGTGTGTGTGTGTGTGTGTGTGTTGGGGGTGGAACGAACACCTGCCACAGTGCCCATTCAGAGGTCAGAGGACAACTTGCACATAGTGGATCTCAGGGTGTCAAACTCAGGTCTCCAGGTGTCATGGCAGGTGCTTTTACCTGCTGTGCCATCTTGCCAGCCCCCCAAACCCCTCAGTTTTCCAGTACTGGAGACAGAATTCTCTAAACTACTATCTAATATAACAGCATCACCCACAAGTGACAATTTAAATTTGAAATTAAAATACAGTCATGTCAATTAATGTTGGGGGATACATTCTGAGAGATTACTGATAGGCAATTTCTCTGTTTCATAAACATGACAGTGTACTTATACAAACCCATATGTGATTGTCAAATATAACCTGGTCTTTATAATTTTATGTACCTCAAAAATTATCTTATTATTTCATGTGTATAAATGTTTTGTCTGCTTGTGTATAAGTGTCCCACATGCATGTCCAGCGCCTGTAGAGGTCAGAAGAGGATGGTGGTTCTCCTGGGAATGAGTTACAGATGATTTTGAGCTGATGTTCAGGTGCTGGGAATCAAACCTGGGACCTTTAAAACTCTTAAATTCTCTAGCCCAACCTGGCCTTTAAAAAAAGATTTATTTTCATTTTATGTTTGTAAGTGTTTCAGTTGCACAATTATGTGTACCATGTGCATGAAGTCTCCAGCTGTGATCTGCTGTGTGGTGCTGGGAACTGAACCTGGGTCCTCTGCAAGAGCAGCCAGTGCTTTTAACTACTGAGCCACCTCTCCAGTACCTCAATCTGGCCTTTTCAAAGTGTGTATGTGTATGTATGATTATGCGGGACAGAGGTCAACCTCAGATATTGTTCCTCTGGAGGTGTGCACCTTGTTTTTTTGAGACAGGGTCTCTCACTGTCCTGGAGCTAAGTAAGTAGGGTAGGAAAGCTAATTGGCCGTCAAGCCTTAGTGATCTGCCTGCTGTCTTCACTTCCCCTAATGTTCACTAAGCCAGCTTTTTATGTTCTAGTGATTAAATTCAGATCTTTCTGTTTTTGTGGCAAGCACTTTACTAACTGAACTCTCTCTCAAGCTCCCTTTCAAAATTAATTTTGGTTTGGAGAGATGGCTCAGTGGGTAAGGACACTTGCCAGTAAGCCTGATGACCTGAATTTGATTCTTGGAACCTACACAGTGGAAACAGAGAAGTGACCTGGCAAGTTTTCTGACCTCCACACACAAGATCTGACCTCTATCCCTGGCAGGAGTACCACTCCCCTCCACTCACATACACAAATGTAATAAAAAATAAGTAAAAATTTAAGTTAGCCCACAAAGCAATGGGTGTCACTATGACGTTTTCATACATATACTTTTACTTTGTTCTTATTCATCTTCTACAAAGTCCTCCCCCAACAACCTGCTTCTTAATGCTATCATTAGTCTGCAATAAAGACAAGATATATGAGTTTGAATGGACAGACAGCTCAGAGGTTAAGAGCACTTGCTACACTTGCAGAAGACCTGGGTGTGGGTTCCAGCATCCACAAAGGACACTGATGAAGTACATATACATATATGCAAGCACTCATGCATACACATAAAATAAAAATAAATAACTATTTTTATACAGAGAAAGATAGGTGTTTTCTGATAGTATAATGTGACACACAACAATTCTTTTTTTTTTCTGAGACAGGGATTTGTAGTTCAGACTGTTCTCAAGCTCACTATGTATATAAGGATGACCTTCAACTTACGATCCTTGCCTTTATCTAGAGGGCTAGGATTACAGGCATGTGCCACCATGTCCTATCATGCCTAGATATGTGGTACTAGGGACCAAACTTAGGGTTTTGTGCATGCTAGGCAAGCACTCCACCAATTGAACTATACCCTCAGTCCTACAGTACTGCTTTTTAATGAGGGTGGGGTGGGAGCAAATGCAGAGTCTTGCACATGCCAGGCAAGCACTCTACTGCTGAGATACACCTCCAGCCCTAGTATACTTTCGTCAGAATGAATACACTTTAAAATAATAGTGGAAGTATAGCAAATATTATACTAGTAGCAGTTGTCTGTTCTCATTATAAAGTTTTACAGGCTGTACATAAGCACACTATACTCTGACTAGCATACCTTTAGTTAGACCACTGTTACCACACACGTGAATAATGCATTGCATTGTCTTTATGGCAGCTACAATCACTTCAAAATAGTAATTCTTCAGGTCTATTATAATCTTATGGGGTCACTATCATGCAGGTTGAGGTTGACTGTTAAATCCCCAGCATATATTGTATTTAGTTACTCGGCTACAAGAACCACAATAAGTGTTCAGTTGCTATGTATGGCCTCTGAGACATAAACAGACCAGCTTCCATCATTGAAATCAGACATATGTTGTTGTTTGTGACAGTCTTGCTGACCTTGAACTCATGATTCTCCTACCTCTGCCACCTCAGTGCTGGAATTACAGGCATGTGCCACCATGCTCCACCATGGTACTTGACAACAATGCTCTAAAATTCATCATGCAATGTGCAGCCAAGTTTTCAGTTGAGCAAACATGGAAGTTGGGTATAGTGTTCCAATACAGTCATTCAGAATCCGTGCCGAACAAGTCAACAGTAAGAACCTAAGAACACACTGAGGTAATGAAACAACTACCCACCTCCAGTTGTCTATCTGCACTTGTGACATTGAGCTTGTCGTTGCTGACTCTATGTAAAAGTTTTTCTTAATTGGAGGTAAATCTGAGACAAAGATGACAATCCAAACTTTGATAAATAATGAGAATGTACATTTACTAACTCTTATTCAAAACTACAGGTATCAAACTAGAACAACATTAAGTCTTCTATGCATACAGTTTTAGATAGGTCTACATGTTGCCATCTAGGCTTATGCCAGTCTAAAAGATCTCCTTTTGGTTTTTCTTTCAACTACATTTTTTCACCCAGGAAGGAATCTTTTAAAAAATATGTATTTTGTTACATATTATATATGTGTATGCCATCAGTGTGTAGGTGCCCATGGTGGCCAGAAAAGGCAATTGGAACCTCTGGAGCTAGAGTTTCAGGCAGTTGTGAGCCACCCAACAAGGGTACTGGGAATTGAACTAGGGTTCTCTGCCAGAGCAGCAGGTATCCTTAACATTCAGGCATGTCTGCAGCCCCCACAAAGAAGTCTTTTACATTAAAGGAAAGGAAAGCATGATTCTTTTTTTTCTATGCAGGACCTCACTGTGTAGCTCTGGCTGTCCTGGAACTCACTATGTAGACCAGGCTGGCCTCCAATTAACAAGAGATCCACCTGCCTCTGCCTCCTGAATGCTGGGATTAAAAGTACGCCATTAAGCCTGGCTGGAGAGCATGATTTTTAAAGAAGTCCACATTACTGCAACAATTGAATTTGCTCTCAAACACTTTAGATTTATTTTAATTTGTTTTCAAAGGTCCATACTAAAAGATTTTAATTAGTTTTGGAGACAACATCTCATTATGTAGCTCTGGCTGGCCATAAACTTACAGAGATCTGCCAGCCTCTGCCTCCTTTGTGATGGGATTAAAGGAATCTGCTACCACACCAGGATACTTTTATGTGTATGAATGTATGTCTATGTTTGGGTATGGGAGTGAAGCTTGCAGAGACCAGAGGCATTGAATTTGCCCTGGAGCTCGTTCTGAGACAACTGACATGGGTCTTAGGAACCAAAGTCCTGTCTTCTTACAAGAGCAGTACATACACTCTTAACCGCTAAGCCATCTCTTCAGTCCCATACCATTAGTGTTTATTTTTCTAATGTTGGTAATCAAATCCAGACCTTCTTGTTCAGGAAAAGTATTCTACCATTGATCCACAAATTCCTAGCCCCCTCGTACTACTACTTTTAGGCCTTAAATACAGATCTTCATTCAATTTTCTGAGGCTGTCTCTATCTGAGTCTTTCTGTGTGTTGAGTGTGGTGTATGTGTGTATGTGCAAGCCAGAGAAGGATGGTGGGTGTCCTCCTTAGTTGCACTCTATTTTATTAAGTGAGACAGGACCTCTCACGGAATATGAAGCTCACCAACTGGCTAGACTGGTGGGCTAGTGAACTCCTGATCTACTTGTCTCCATTCCCCCAGCCATGAGATCATAGATGATCAGCACCCACCTTACTTTATATGTGGGTATTGGAGAGCTGAACTTAGTCCTCATGCTTATATGGCAAGCACAGTTCTGACTCTCTGCAGCCTGAGGTTGTAAAAGCACCTCTTCTAAGCTTAAATCCTTACACAGTGCCCCCATAACACATCAATGGCCTAAAACTTAACATGCAGAGGTTCAGGCCCACATAACAATATGGTTATCAACACTTTGATTACTTCATTAACAGTGCATTATCTTTTGTGTACATGTGAAGTATGTGTGAGTGTGTATACAAACATCTGTGTGTGAGAGTACATTCCAGTTTGTAGAGGCCAGAGGATTATCAGGTATCCCCCTCTATCCCTTTCTACCTTATTCTTTTGAGGCAGGTTGTCTTGGTGAACTTGGAGTTCAAATTTTTCAGTCCTCCTGGCTCCATCTCCCTATCCCCATGCTAGAGTTACAGGCATGCACAGGACCACATCCAGCTTTTTATGTGCGTGGGATGCTAGAGCTAAACCCAGGTCCTCATGGTTGAACAATAAGTACTCTTGAGCACTGAGCCATCTCTTCAGCCTATACAACCAAATATAAATAATGATGTTGTATTGTTGCCTCATTTTAATAGCTAAGCTTAGTGCTCAATTTGAGCCTAAAAGTGAACATTTTATGAAACAGGGCTTCTTAAACTTTTCTCTCAGAAACACATTTCACTGGTGGAATTTTTACATGACCCTGGATATTATGTAAAATATATATATATATATATATATATATATAAAACATCATTGATAATAAACCAGAGAAATACTTCAAAAATTCTGTTACACATAGAATTTTACCATTTATTAAGATTAAGGTAAAATTGTATTCTAATGAGATAGATGTGTTTATTTTTTTTAATTTATTATTATTTTTTTGAGACAGGGTTTCCCTGCATAGCCCTGGCTGTCCTGGAACTTGTTCTGTAGATCAGGCTGGCTTTGAATTCAGAGATCAGCCTGCCTCCCAAATGCTGGAAGGCGTGCATCACCATTGCCCAGCTTATTTATTTTTTATACAGAGAATTAAATCTTAGTTGAATAACACTGCAGGGTATGAAGCACTGTCAATAGTTTTCAGAATTGTCAGTATTTTAATATTCTAATCATCTATACTTAAGAATGCCACTTCACACAAATACAAACTATGAAATGGTCATTTTATAAATTGTTGGATATTCTATCCTACTCCTGTGGCAAATTCACTGCATATTTTTCTGTTCTGAAATTCCTCTGCAACTCAAATAGCAATTTTTTATTTTATTTGTTTACTTATTTTTGGAGGCAGGGTCTCACTATATAGCCCTGGCTGCCTTGGAACTTGCTATGTAGACCAGGCTGGCCTCAAATTTAAAGAGATCTCCTTGTCTCTGTCTCCAGAGTTCTGAGATTAAAGGTGTGTACTACCATGCCTGGCCAGCAATTTTTAGAATCAAACATTCTAAAACAATATAATTCAAAGATACACTAATTTGATATTTAACATGCTGAGGAATATTTAAAAAATACCAACTCTTTTTTTCTGTAGTTAAAGCATTATGTTTCTGTAAGGTCGGAACACTTCACATGTACAGTAAAAAACACTCACTGCAATTCCTAACATGTGAGAGTATCAACCCTGAGCAGAGGAGGAACTCAGGAGGCACCTGGTGACGCTGTGTGGTATGGTGCAATGAACAATGCAAAGTGCACGTTGTGTCAGAACCAAGGCTGTGGTGAAGGCCTGCCTGGGTTGTAACACACGTGAGCCCTACCTGGAACCCCTCAGGTCTATTATGCTTTTGCTTCTGAACTAATGTTTGGTCACTGAGTGTTCAGAAACCTGTACTGTTGCCACATTTTTCATGACCCTTGAATTCAGTTACATGACCTTATGTATTATGTAGGTCATGACCCACAGGTTACAGAGGACATGAACTTCAGTAAAGAAATAGCATCACTGCATATAAATGCTAAGATACAGCACTCACCTGCCCACTTTTTCTTTTCCCATTTCAAAGCATCTTCTCGAATTTGATCCCAATCTATCAATGGCTGATCTTCTGTTATACTGTCACTTGTACTGGTATCTGTTCCAACAGAAGGTTGGAATGCAATAATATCTGCTAAAAGATTTTTACAAAATTAGCTTTGGAGTAAATCCTGAAGGCACAAAATCCCCAATGTAGTATTTTTATTGTGTTTATTCATAAAAGGACATTAATACTTGAAATGTAAAAATCTATAATTTTGAGGGTCTAGGGAAATGTGTGGCTCTATGGGTAAAACACAAAGCAGGCATGAGTACCAGATTTGGATCCCCAGCCCTCATGTCAGTTCCAAGTGAGCATGGCGGTCCTCCTGGAATCACAGAACTAGGGAGCTAAACACAGAGGTTCTTCAGAGCAGGCTGACTAGCTAGAGTAGCCCAATCAGTAAAGTCTGGATTCAAAAGAAAGACCCTACCTGAAGATAGGTAAAGAGAACTCAGATCTACTGCTGGCCTCTGAACCAAGATAGAGCACACACATACACAGAGGCATAAACACACATAGGACCAATTTTTACCCTTAATACTAAGGTGGATGCTAAAGAGTTCTTTCATTTTAACTTACCTGAGGCTAAAAGTGAAACTAGATTTAACCATAATAGTTAAGTAGCCATGGGTATTAAGTATGTTTTTTCCCATCCATCTATTTATTTGCTTATCTGCAGTGTGTGTGTATGTGTGTGCATTCACACATGTCCCTGAATATGCCATGGAGCACATGTCAGAGGACAACATGTAGGAAGTAGTCTTCTCTTTCTACTGTGTGCATTCTGGGGATAGAACTCAAGTCAGTTTGTTATTCTTTGTGACAAGCACCTTTGCTGACATTATGTAATTTTAAAAAGCCAAAGTAATCTGGCTTTTTATTGAAAAAAAGTATAGATCTGGAAAATCTAAAGCTTTGTCTGAGAAAAGGAATCAAGTATGATGTTTCTAACATTGGAAAAGAACCAGGTATGTTGAAGCACACTTGAATTCTCATCTCTCAGGAGGCTGAGCCAAGAGGATTAGGAATTTGAGGCCACCTTGTCCTACGTATGGAGACTCCATATCACAGAACAAAACAAAACCAACAAAAACACTGGTAAAAAGTACCTTTAAAATATATCAGGGAGAAAAAAAAATCAATGAAATGATTCCTAATGATATTCTGCTCTACTTGTAGACCAGAGCCTAGCATAATCATCAGAGAAGCTTCATCCAGCAACTGATGGGAGAAGACCCACAGCCAAACATTAGGTGGAGGTCAGGGAATCCCACAGAAGAGGGAAAGGAAGGATTGTAGGAGCCAGAGGGGTCAAGGACACCAGGAGAACACAGCCCATATTATCAACTAACCAGGGCTTACAGTGGTTCATAGAGACTAAAGTGACTATCTAGGGAGCCTGTATGGATCCGACCTAGGTCCTCTGCATATATGTTATGGTTATGTAGCTTAGCATTCTTGTGGGAACAGTGGCTGTCTCTGACTCTTTTGCCTGCTTTTGGGGCTCTTTTTTTCCTACTGGGTTGCCCTGTCAGCTCTGATGAGGGTTTGTGCCTGGTCATATTGTAACTTGCTATGCCATGTTTGTTTGATATCCCTGGGAGGCCTGCTTTTTTCTTAAGGGAAATGGAGGCGGAGTGGATCTGGGGGAGAGGGGAGGTGGGGGAAAGGACTGGTAAGAGAGGAGGGAGGGGAAACTGTGGCTGGGATGTAATATATGAGAGAATAAATAAATAAATTTTAAAATTTTTTCTAGAGTAGGCTTGGCATGGTGGTACATGCCTTTAATCCCAGCACTTGGGAGGCAAAGGCAAGCAGATCTTTATGGGTTCAAGGCCAGCTTGATCTACAAGAGAGTTCCAGAACAGCCAAGGCTACACAGTAAGGATCTGTCATCGGCAACAACAACAACAACAGCAACAACAAAAAGCACTTAAGTGTACAAAGATTACTTACCAACTCTGTGTCCTGGAATGTAATTTTGTTGTTTTTTAACAATATTATCTATCACTGTTTTTGCTTTTGTTTGCATGGCTTTATTGCCAAAAATTTTGATTTCTGCCTCAGGATTTCCTTTTATTACCTAGATGCAAAAGGAGAAACACAGGTGAGATTGAAGCCTCCTCATCAAGCCCCAATAATTACTCAACTTCAAATAGTAAGAAAGAATGCAAACACGGCCTTGCTACTATTTCATGTCCAGTTTGAGTGGGATCCTATGCATCCACCTGGCTTTGTCTCCTGCTGGGTAACAATGACACTCGGTAAACTTAACTCAGAACACACTGGTAGAGGAAAACATACAACATTAATACAGGTACTGCCCAGATGGCTCAACAGTCAAAGGCGCTGCCCCAAAGCCTGGCCTTGAGTTCCATTTCTGTACCCACTAAAGATAGGAGAGAAGCAACTCCACAAGTTTTCCTATGAAGTCCCCCCCCCCCCCACACACACACACTCTGGTGTTTGTGCTCCTACACACACAAATCATACATTGAAAATATCAACCTGACAGGCGATATTACTATGAGTTGGTGTTCTCTGGCCTGTAAAATAGTACTTTTGGGGTCATATCTTAGAGAATGATACAGCTGGAGAAGAGTAACTATAGGCTACAGTTTGCTGAACTTGACTTAAGTTAGATAAAATTTTAAATTAAAAGGATTCTCTAATTATGTATGTATACAATGATGGAGCTACTTTTGTGTTTTGTTTAGTTTTTTAAGGCAGGGTTTCTCTGTGTGTTCTGGAACTCACTCTGTAGATCAGGCTAGCCTTTAACTCCTAGATCCATCTGCCTTTGTCTCCTGAGTGCTGGGATTAAAAGTGTGTGCCACCACTGTCCGGCAGATTTAGGTTTTCAAGGCTAGTGTAATGAAAACTAGGGCAGAATATAAGTAACAATTTATTACACTCCTGAGGATTGACTCCAGGGCTTCACACATGCCAGGTAAGTGCTCTGTTACTAAACCATATCCCAGTCCTCTTTTTACTTCTTACTTTTAGACAGAGTCATGCTAATTTACCTAGGTTGGCTAGTAACTCACACTGTAGCCCAGGCAGGTTTTGAACTTGTGAGCTTCCTGAGCAGATGGGTTTATAGGCCCACAGCACCAGGGCTAGCAAATGACATCTTCAAATGTACATTTATTAGATATGTATCTTGAAACTACTGTATGTCAAGTGTTGTCTTGGCTGGTTATTTAATGTTTGTCAACTTCAGGGTTTACAGATATATACAACTCTGTGTTAAGTGTTAAAATGAAACCATTATAAGATGCTGGGAGGAGGTCCTAACCTGACTCACCTGAAGCTCAGCAGAAGTTGCCTAGAAAGAGACAACTACTGTGTGACAATATTAGGAAGTAGATGACAGTCTTCAAAGAGTAGCAGGGGTTAAAAGAAGCCAGGTCAAGTGGACTATGCCAAAGAGTCTGGGATTAACAGGCTCAGATCCTAGCTGTCTGGGATAGTGTACACATGGAATCCCACCACTCACAGGGCTGAAGCACAGGAGACTCTGGAGTTAGAGGCCAACCTGAACTAAACACTATGTTCAAGGCCAGCCTGTGTTAAACATTGAGATCTTGCTTCAAGAATAAAAGGGATGGTCTGGTGAGATGGCTCAGTGGGTAAAGGTATTTGTTGCCAAGCCCAGTGACCTGAGTTAGATCTCTAAGAACCACATACTGAAAGAGGAGAACTGACTCCTGGATGCTGCCCTCTGACCTCTATGTGTCATAGGTGCTAGGGCACTAATGCACACGTATGTACATACATAAATATAATAAAAATACAAGGTCTGGTATGTAGTTCTGTGGTGGAATACTTGCCTAAAATACATACAAGACTGTGGGTTCAATCCCCAGTACCCCAACTAAATAGTTAAAAAAAAATCAAAGTCTAGGAAACCACCGAAGGATCTTCTGCAGGATTATATTTAGGGAGACTCCTTTGACTAGTGGAGAATGGTTAGGGGAGACAAGAAGAAAGGTGGACAACCGAGGGAAGATGAAAATCATGGCATTCCCCAGGAGAAGGACAGAATAGAGACTGACTCAGTGGAAGATGAGGATTATTTTCTTGGCCTGAGAGTTTAGCAATGCCATTCACTGTCAGTAAGATTAGGAAAATAGGAACAGATTAAGGTTTGAGGTAATGGACTCACTCAGGGAGGATTTGGGCATGATGAATATCCCACAGAGATTAACTACTTATTTTTAAGGTAAGGAATTGATCTATTGGCTAATCTGGCCTTGAACTCAAGACCTTCCTGCCTCTACATCCTGAGTGCTGAAATTACAGGCAAGAGCCTCTATATTGTTTCCTTTTTTAAAAAGTATATATTTATTCCTTGATATTCTCATACATTTACAATGTATTTTTATTTTTAATATTTAAATTAAAATATAATTACATAATTTATCCCTTCCCTCTCTTCCCTCCAAATTCTTTCTTTGGCCTCCCCTAACTCCCATTCAAATTCATGGCCTCTTTTTTTTTTTTTTTTTTTTTTTTTTGAATTTATTTTAATTTATTTTGCAATACAATTCAGTTCTACATATCGGTCACGGATTCCCTTGTTCTCCCCCCTCCCGTCCCCCTCACCTTCCCCCCAATGCCCCCCCCCCCCATTCCCATCTCCTCCAGGGCAAAGCCTTCCCCACAGACTGAGGTCAACCTGGTAGACTCAGTCCAGGTAGGTCCAGTCCCCTCCTCCCAGGCCGAGCCAAATAATCCTGCATAGGCCCCAGGTTTCAAACAGCCAACTCATGCAATGAGCACAAGATCTGGTCCCCCTGCCTGGATGCCTCCCAAACAGATCAAGCCAATCAACTGTCTCACCCATTCGGAGGGCCTGATCCAGTGTGGACCCCTCAGCCATTGGTTCATAGTTCATGTGTTTCCATTCATTTGGCTATTTGTCCCTGTGCTTTATCCAACCTTGGTCTCAACAATTCTCACTCATATAAACCCTCCTCATTCTCGTTAATTGGACTCCCAGAGATCCACCCAGGGCCTAGTCATGGATCTCTGCATCCAGATCCCTCAGTAGTTGGATGAGGTTTCTAGCACAACAATTAGGGTGTTTGGCCATCCCATCACCAGAGTAGGTCAGTTCGGGCTGTCTCTCGACCATTGCCGGCAGTCTGTTGTGTGGGTATCTTTGTGGATTTCTGTGGGCCTCTCTAGCACTTTGCTTCTTCCTGTTCTCATGTGGTCTTCATTTACCATGGTCTCCTATTCCTTGTTCTCCCTCTCTGTTGTTGATCCAGCTGGGATCTCCCGCTCCCCCAAGCTCTCTTTCCCTCGACCCTCGCCTTTCATTACCCCCACTCATGTCCAGGCTGTTCATGTAGATCTCATTCCATTTCTCTGTCATTGGGCAATCCCTGTGTCTTTCTTGGGGTCCTGCTTTCCGGGTAGCCTCCCTGGTGATGTGAGTAGCAGACAATTCATCCTTGTTTCATGTCTAGTATCCTGCTATGAGTGAGTACATACCATGTTTGTCTTTCTGAGTCTGGGTTACCTCACTCAGGATGATTTTTTCTAGATCCATCCATTTGTCTACAAACCTCATGATGCCATTGTTTTTTTCTGCTGAGTAGTATTCCATTGTGTATATGTACCACATTTTGTTTATCCATTCTTCAGTTGAAGGGCATCTGGGTTGTTTCCATGTTCTGGCTATTACAAACAATGCTGATACGAACATAGCTGAACAAGTGCTCTTATGGTGTGGTTGAGCATTTCTTGGGTATATGCCCAAGAGTGGTATAGCTGGATCTTGGGGGAGATTGATTCCCAATTTTCTAAGAAAGCGTCATGGCCTCTTTTTAATTATTGTCACATATATACATACACAAACACAAGTATATCAATATAGCCTGCTAAGACCCTTTAGTATTGCTTGCATATGTATATGTATATATGTATGTATGTATGTATGTATGTATGTATGTATATGTATATGTTTTCAGGTCTGACCATTTGGTATTGGCTAACCAATTTGGGGGAAAACTACTGTTTCTTCTCTTAGAGTCAATAATCGCCTGTAGCTCTTCATCTAGGGGTTGGGTTTCCCCTTCAGGTTTCCCTTCCATGTTAGCATGTCTACTGGTGCTGTCATTATTCAGATCTTGTTTAGACAACCATCTTGAGGTTTGATGAGTGTAACTTACCTATAACTTCCAGGAGATACAATCTCAGCAGACTTCCTGGTCCTTCTCTCTCTTGCAATCTTTCTATCCCCTCTCTGGCCATGTTTACAGTATACTTATACAATGTACTTTTATCATATCCACTTACCATTACTTCCCTCAAACTCCCCTTACAAAGTTTTTTTTTGTCTGTATTTTAGGTTTTTTTCTTGTTGCTATTGTTTTGTTTGTTTGTTTTTGAGACAAGGTTTCTGTCAAGGCTGTCCTGGAACTCACTCTGTAGACCAATCTGGTCTTGAACTCGGGAGATCTGCTTGCCTCTGCCTCCTGAATACTGGGATTAAAGGCATGAGCAACCACCACCTGGCTATTTTAATCTCTTTTTTAATGGCTTGTGCCTGGTGCCTAGGGAGGCTAGAAGAGGGTACCAGATTAAGGTAATGGACTCAGGCAGGGAGAATTTGGGCATGATGAATATCCACAGAGTAACAAATGATTGTGAGCTGCCATGTAGGTGCTGAGAAGCAAACCGAGGTCCTCTGCAAAGAGTCACAAGTGCTCTTAACCACCACACCATCTGTCCAGCTCTGAGTTATTGTTCTTAAATGGAGATTGCATTTAAAGATTTAGTTTTTACTTCCAAGAGTCACAAACCCTACACCCAGAAAAGATAATAAAATTCAGGCAAATGATGAAGTCCTATGAAGAGCTCTGGCCATCTGCTTCAACACCATGCTAAGACCAAGCTGATGCTAGTCAGGTGCTCCTTATGAAGAGCTATGCTCTCAGGGTTCAGAAACACAGGTGACTTACCTGTATTCTAGTGTTTGTTGTATTTTGTATTTCTCTAATTTTTGACCCACCACGACCTGTTTTTAAAAATAAAGAAATATATGATTATGAACTGAAATCAGTAAAAGGGGTCTGTGTAGTTCCCTCAAAGGCCTTTATGTGGTTCTTCCCCAAATCATTCAAGGGAAGGTTCTAGGGTGCAGTAACACTTTTTATTTTGGAAGGGGAAAGAGGATGGCATTTCACATTTTTTGTTTTTGTTTCTTGTTTTCAGAGACAGGGTTTCTCTGTGTAATAGCCTTGGCTGTCCTGGAACTTACTTTATAGACCGGGCTGACCTCGAATTCACAGAGATCTGCCTGCCTCTGCCTCACGAGTCTGGGATTAAAGGCATATACCACACACCCGGCAGATATTTCACATTTGCCCATACTGGCTGTAAACTCAAGGCAATTCTCCTGCCTTTGCCTCCTAAGTGGTGGCATTTCAAGCACTGAGCCACCACATCCAGCTAAATCATTCAGTTTTTTTAAAAAGTGGGTGGGCAGGGGAGGATGAAGTATAGCTGAGTGGTATAGCACTTGCCTGAGTAGCATACCTAAGACCCTTGGGATCCCTGACGGATAAAACAAGTTCAAAAGGTGAGGGGTTTGAGCAGGCATTCTTCAGAAACATTTAAGTCTATAAGGTATCTAACACCTCTAAAGAGTATAACACAGACTGTAACTACAAAAAGATTACTTCTTAAAACAGGGTTTCCTAGTTAGGATTCCTATTGCTGTATCAAAACATCATGACCAAAAAGCAAGTTGGTGAGGAAAGGGTTTATTTGGCTTATGCTGCCAGATCATAGTCCATCACTGGATGATGGAAGAAGTCAGAACAGGAATTCAAGCAGGGCTGGAACCTAGAGGCAGGAGCTCATGCAAAGGCCATGGAGGGGAGCTGCTTACTGGCTTGCTTGTGCCTTCAGGACCTGCTTGGGCCCAATCTCATATATACCACTTCCATTTGATAATAGATTGCTTCTGTGCATGTCCTACTTTATGACTTGGTAGCCCACTGTCAAACGTTCATTTATACTAAGGCCCAATAGTAGGCCAAGAGCTGTTTTTCAAAGGAGAATAGCCTACAGATGATGGTAGAGCCATGCTCCAAAATCCCAAAGTTCTCTCCTGTGATTCACCTGTATGGGCCTGCCAAAGGCTCCAAATAGCATCCCTATCTGCCACAGACACCTCATGTACCATTGGGTCTGCTGGATCATATGGTCCAAGTGGTAGAGCAGCCTGCACTGCAGCCTGGACCTGTCAAAAAGCCTTCTCCTGCTCCAGGCCCCACACAAAGGTCACAGCTTTCCGAGTCACTTGGTAAATGGGCTGGAGTAACAAACCAAAGTAGGGAATGTGCTATCTCCAGAATCCAAATTAACGTTGTGCTTCTTTCTTGGTGGTAGGAGGGGCTAGCTGCAATAATTTATCCTTCACCTTACAAGGAATATCTCTGGATGCCCCACACCACTGAACTCCTAAGAATCTTATTGAGGTAGAAGGTTCTTGAATTTTGGATGGATTTATTTCCCATCCTCTGATATGCATATATGTTACCAATGAGTTCAAAGTGGTTGCTACCTCTTCTCACTTGGTACAATCACCATAATGTCATCAATATAGTTCACCAGAGTGATATTTTGTAGAAGAGACAAACGATCAATATCCCTTCTAAGTTTTAACACAGGGCAGGAGAGTTAATACATCCCTGAGGCAAAACTGTAAAGGTATACTGCTGGCCTTGCCAACTGAAAGCAAGTTGTTTCTGGTGGTCCCTATGGACAGGCACCGAGAAAAATCAATCAACAGCTCCATGTACCAGGAGATGTGTTAATTTTCTCAAGTTAAGGACAGTACATCTGGTACAGCAGTTACAATCGGAGTTACTACCTGATTGAGTTTTCTATAGTCAACTGTCATTCTCCACAATCCATCTGTCTTCTGCACTGACCAAATAGGAGAGCTAAAGGGAGATATGGTGAGAACCACCACCCTGTATCTTTCAAGTCCTTGACGGTGGCACTAATTTCTGCAATTTCTCCAGGATTGTTTTTGATTTACTATTTTCCTTAACAGAGGCAACTCTAAAGGGTTCCATTTGCCCTTCCAACCATAATAGCCCTCACTCCACAGGTCAGGGAATCAATTTGAGAATTATGCCAACTTCTAAGTACATTTATCCCAATTATATATTCTGCAACTAGGAAAATAACCACAGGATGAGTTCAGGGACCCACTGTGAGTCAGACATCAGCCCAAACTCCATTAATCATATGACCTCCATAAGCCCCTACTTTAACTGGAGGGCTACAGTGTTTCTTGGGATCTCCAGGAATCAGCATCAATTCAGAACCAGTATCCAATAGACCCTGGAAAGTCTGTTTCCTTTCCCCCAGTGTACAGTTACCCTTGTAAAAGGCCATAGGTCTCTCTGGGGAAGAACTGGAGAAAGGCTAACTGAATGGAAAGCCTAGTAGCTGCTCAGTCCCAAGGCTGGGTGTCTCAGATGGTCTTCTGCATATGCGGGAATTCTGAAGAAGTAGGCTCCAATGCCAGTGAAGGAATGGATCTGCTGACAAGGCCAGGGCAAGCAGGCAAAGAACGAACACTTCCTTCTTCATTGTCCTTATACAGGCTTCCAGCAGGAGATGTGGCCCAGATTAAAGGTGTGCCTTCCGGCATCAAGGGCTGGATTAAAGACATGCCATCCCGGGCTGGAGAGATGGCTCAGAGGTTAAGAGCACTGACTGCTGCTCTTCCAGAGGTCCTGAGTTCAATTCCCAGCACCCACATGGTGGCTCACAACCATCTGTAATGAGATATGGCGCCCTCTTCTGTATACATAATAAATAAATAAATCTAAAAAAAAAAAAAAAGACATGCCATCCCACCTCAAGATCCCAATCAAAAGCCTGTATCTTCCAGCCTTATGATCCGGATCACAGGCATGTTGTCTTCCTGCCTTGAGATAATTTGCAGTACTTGGTATTGAACCAAGAGTTCTGTGCATGCTAGGCAGGTATTCTACCATGGACCCTTATCACTATCCCTAGAATGGCTATTATTTAAAGCAAATACACAGAGTTCGAGGCCAGCCTGGTCTACAGAGCAAGATCCAGGAAAGGCGCAAAGCTATACAGAGAAAGCCTATCTCGGGGGAAAACAACAACAACAACAAACAAACAAACAATAAATAAATAAATAAAATAATAAAAAAATAAAGCAAGCATACATGCTGTTTTTAGGATCTGGTCAAATTGGAAACCTGTGAATTACTAGTATGACTGGAAAACACAAACAAACACGCTACCAACTAATCCAGCATTGCCATGTCTGGGTACACCTGTAAAAAAGTGGAAGCATGGTGGTGAATATCTGCACTGCTGTGCTCACAGAAGCGCTGCTCACCAGTAAAAAGCTGGAAGCAACTCAAACATCACCAAGGGATAGTGGCTAAACAGTGGAAGAGATAAACAATATGGGACTAACTTTCAGTCTTAAAAAGGAAATTCTGTCAGATGCTAAGAAACAGGTGATGATTGAGGGTATTATGCTAACCACAGTAAGCCAATCACAAACATTATAATGTCTTGATTCTACTTGAGGATCTAAAGTCAAAAGCTCCGACAGCACAGAATGTCCATATGGAGGCACAGGAACAAGGAGAAATGAGCTGAGAAACGGTAGAGTTCTAGTCATGAAAGAGATGGGACACAATCTTCTGTTTATCATTAATACTGCACTGTATATTTATTTTTAAGTATAAAAACAAGGCGCGGCTGGGTAAAGTATTTTCTTAACCTTTATGAAGCTCTGGGTTCAATCCTGAGGAAAAGAGAGGGGGAAGGCAGAAAAGAAAGAGAGGGGTTAAGGAGCCGGGCGGTGGCGGCGCACGCCTTTAACCACAGCACTCGGGAGGCAGAGGCAGGCGGATCTCTGTGAGTTCGAGGACAGCCTGGTCTACAGAGCGAGATCCAGGACAGGCTCCAAAGCTACACAGAGAAACCCTGTCTCAAAAACAAAACAAACAAACAAAAACAAAAAGGAAGAAAGAAAAGTAGGTGAGAAAAGTCTGTCATATTTTAACACACACACACACCCACGAATAAACCATATAACTTGCAAAGCTAAGGATGTATGTAGCTCAGTAGTAGAGTCTGTTCCTAGTTATTTGGGATGCCCTGGGTTCAATACCCAGAATAAGAAAAAATAAAAACAGTAGCATGCATGCCCAACAACAAGTGTGTGTATTCCAATTCCTACACTTCATTGCTTCTTGCAGCTGGTCTAATTTCTATTACAAACCTATTAGCTCTCTGGTGAGCTTCCCGTTCAAATATCGGGGTTCTCGCTCAGATTTTTTGGGCATGAACCTTGGAAACGGAATCTGTCTACTAAGTAAATAGCCTTAAAACATATGATAAGTACGCCACAAAGCAGGCTTTTATTACTAAAAATATTAACGCCAAGGACCCAGGGAACAAAAAACTGTGATTGGAACTAGAAATTAACGCCAGATACTGAGGGAAACATCCCCATCACTGTTAATGCAGCTCAGAAAAGCTGAAAATTGCACTTGGGAGACTCCCCGTGTGCAGCTTCCCGCCCTTCAGTGGACCCCAAGTTAAGCTGAGGCAGAGCCGAGGCTCTGACTTGACACGACCGCACCCTCTGTCTGGGCTAACGTCCTCGACGGTGTCCGTCCGAAACAGCCCGATTTCAGCCCCGCGCTGCCGCTGCCCCTCTAAGGGGGAACCGGAAAGGCCCGCTCGTCAGCACCCCGCTTTCCCACGGAGACGGCGCGAATCTTCCAGGAGGTTCTCTCCGGCACACACACAGACCGCCGCTCGCCCCAGAACCGCGCCCCGCGCTGCCGCCGGCCCGCGCTCACCTATCACCGCGCCCACCACGTCGTTCTTCACCCCGAAGCAGAGCGGCGGTTCGCGGCGGCCGGCGGCCGTGGCCTCGGCGGCCGCCCCCGCAGCGGCCGCGGCCCCCGCGGGCTCTCTCCAGCCGCCGCCCGCCCTCCTGCTACCGACCCGGCCTCTCCGGCTCGGCTCCGCCGCCGCCGTCCGCTCCGCGCCGCGGGACCCCGTCGAGCTCCGCCGGGGAGCAACGCCCGAGGAGGAAGCGTTGGCTGCGGGTTCCCGCCTAGACATGGCTCTGAGGAGACCCGCGCGTCGCACGTCGCACGTCGTCGTTCCCGACTCTGCAGCACAGGCCGCGGCGGCGTCGGAGAAGCTCCGCTGCCGCCCGCGAGCTGGCCCGCCGGTCCTCGGCGCGCTCATTGGCCGTCGCGCCTCGGGGGGCGGGGCCTGCCCGGTCTGGCCAATCGGCGCTCGCAATCACGCGGCCCGCCTGAACCTGCACCGCTCCTGCTTGTCTGGCCTCGTGTCCGTGAATCCCCAGCCTGAAGACGTCGTCGCACCTCGGAGCCTCGGAAAGGATCCCAACCGTGCCTCGAAATTCACGTTCAAGCCGGGCTGATGATGCGGGCTTGAGATCTGGGATAGGAGAGTCTGCGCGACAATAAATTTAAGGCCAGCCTGGCAACTTGGTAAGACTCTAAAAATAAAAATAAATCGATGAAAGCGTTGGGAATACAGCTCAGGTGTGTGGCGCTTGCCTTACCGTAGGAGACCCTATAGTACAATCCCCCATACCTCAGTAAATAAAAGAATAGAAGCAAGACTGTAGCACCTCCAGCTTTGCAAGGATTCTGGAGCTGGACACACTCCCTCAGGGCTGGGCTAAAACCATAGCGTCCCTGCTGGGATTGGGATCCTCGAGTTGTCTGAACAGATCTCAGGTCAACCATCCATCAAACAGCTTAGAATCTTAGTACTAAGCCTGGTGGCGGCGGCACATGCCTTTCATCCCAGCACTCGGGAGGCAGAGGCAGGTGGGTCTCTGTGAATTCAAGGCCAGCCTGGTCTACAGAGCTAGTTCCAGAAAAGCTAGGGCTGTTACACAGAGAAACCCTGTCTCAAAACAACAACAACAAAAAAAATAATTTTAGCACTATGCTTATAGGGACTGGGGGAAAAGTGTAGGATTGGGTCCATCCTGGATAAAATAAATTACAATTAACTATAGTATTAGGTTTCCTGAAGCTAGCTTTAATCCTCCTGCCTCAGGGGCTCAAGTGCTGGGATTACAGATGACTGTCATCATACCCAGATATAGGAGCGGTATCTCTTGATACAAGAATCTCTGGGGAAATGTGAATAAAGCTATATCAAAGCACCTTGGAATTACACAAAAACATTGAACAAAATCAAACTAAAATAAGCCAATCACAAAACATGTCTTGACTATACTTGAAGATCTAAAGTTGCTGATGGCCATGTCAGAGTAGCAGCAGGTGGCAATTGACTTCAGGGTGTCAGCCCACTGGGAGGAAAATCCTTGATCAGTGAATCTTGGATAGGCAAGGCCCTGAGACTACAGACCCTAGTGTCTTTGCTTCTGCTGAGCCTTACACAGGTTTGCTCCTGCCATCTTCCTCTAGTATCTGGCATGGTGTGAATGGGTATGGGGAGATCCCCACTACCTGTAATGTAGTGTATTTAATCTCTTGGAAACATCTAGTTCTACTGGGCATTTTTACCTGTGGATTATTGTGAGATGTTTCTTTCCTAAGCTGTACTGTCTAATTGATAATAATGTTAGTTACAGAGTTTTGATGAATACAGATAAATACAAGGAAATGTCACACAGCTAAGGCCTATGAGATTCACCTAACAAGCTGCATAGATCACAGTAAAGGTTAATAATTAAGGAAAACAATTGAGTCCCCAGGAGTCAGGCTGCCTCTAATTCTCTTAATGCTGAACGATGCAGTCACAGGTTTCAGTGTGCATCATTAGCTGAAACAAAGTCTTAAACTAACTTCAGGTTAGATCAGATGTTTTGATAATAGCTTTGAGATGAAAAGCCCCAGAAAACAATCTAAAGTTCAAAAGGACACATAGTTGAGTTTTAGATTCATTAGGTTAGGGTCAAAAATACAAAGCAGCCCAATTGTTGCTAGCTGATGTACTTTCCTTGCTAGGTTTGGCTGGTGATCAAAGGTTATGATAAATTTGTTGTGCCCATTTTTGCCCTCAATCTCCTGATATAAGAAACTATTGATGAGTGGTTATGTACCCCAAAGATTTAAAGTAGAGCTGACTGATTCTTTTTCGTATATAAAAGTTTAGGTTTGTGATTCCTTTAAGATTCCTTATAAGATTACCTTTCAAGGTAAGTAATAAAGTAATTGGCCCTTTCTTTGTAACTGCAAAACTGCAGCCTGCCAGTAAAAGACTTGACTGAGAAAAGTATCTTGCTGGCCTACATGGTTAATCTGTAACAAGTTGCTTAGGTATGAATGTATGTGGGTTCTTGGGATAATTTGTTTTTCACCTGTAATACATCAAATGTTTAATCATGTAAGGAATATGGAAAACATGCTTTTTTTTACCATTTGTTTTGTATTCATTGTAGTCATTCACTTGAAAAACATTGTAATTTTTATATTGCCTGAAAGATTTTGCTGGGGTATATAAGCTGTAAGGGAAAGAATAGAGATAGAGTTAACATGGGCTAGAAGGAGAACATCAAGAATGAGAGTTAGAAGGAAAATATCAAGAATGAGAGAGTTAAAATGAGTTAGAAGGAAAACATTGAGAATAAAGATAGAGTTAGAAGGAAAACATTAAGAATAAAGATAGAGGTGGGTAGGGGAAGGCTGGAGAGGTGGGAGGAGGAAGAGGGGGATCTGTGAATAGTATGTAAAATGAATAAAAAAATTCTTAATTAAAAAAAGAAAAAAGATAGAGTTAGAAGGAAAATATCAAAAGTGAGAGAAGGAAATCACCAGGAAAATAAGGAATAGAGAATACAGAAGAAGAATGAAGAAAAGGTCTGAAGGAAACCATCAAGAGAGTGTGTGTCTTTTCCTTGACCTCCCTCAGATAAAAAAGTCTAGTATGCCCAACTCTGTGGATTTCTCTTTGAGTCCTGTGCTGCTGGAGGCTGGCCCCCCAGGCAGCGATATAAAATAATAAATTCAAACAGCAAAGAATGAGGAGTGGGCACAGGAGAGCAAGAAGTAAGGAGTAGAGCAACTCTTGAGTATATCTGTACAGTATAGATCCTTCATCTGAAATGGTGGTTAGCAGCCTTTGGAAATGACTTTCCTTTGATGTGCGAACATTGATGAAGGATTGTGCATGGGTGCTCATGAGAGGTTTTGTTAGCAGTTTTCTTGCCATGCCTTGTCTAGTAT
Organism: Peromyscus californicus insignis; assembly: GCF_007827085.1. Lineage (NCBI taxonomy): Eukaryota > Metazoa > Chordata > Mammalia > Rodentia > Cricetidae > Peromyscus > Peromyscus californicus. Next base: position 73,264,562 of record NW_026294402.1, on the reverse strand, counting down.
TGGCATTGTTAATGATGCCTCCATAGAACCTTTTCCGGAAACGAGAAGCAGAGAGGCATTTGCTACCTCCTTTGAGAAGGCCAGAAACTAGAAGCAGAGAGGCATTTGCTACCTCCTTTGAGAAGGTCCAGTGTCTTCCACTGTAACAGATTTACTGTTCTGGGATGGGGAGGCTGTCCACCTTAGTGAGGGAAAGGCTGCTGAGTAAACAGGAAATCTTGAAGATTCCCAGTAGGGAGTAGAGGGGGAGGGAAGGAGAGGGAGGAATAAAGGAAATCAACAGTAATTCTAGGTAACAGCATGCTTCCTGCTTTTCTGTACTTTTCACAAAACAGAGCAAATGCACTTTTCCTCCCAGATCTGTATCACTAAACCTTTTGTGTGTGTGTGTGTGTGTGTGTGTGTGTGTGTGTGTGTGTGTGTGTGTTTGGGGGTGGGGAGTAGACTCACCTAGGAACAATTCAATCCATGATTTGGGAGGTCTTTCACTAAGCAAGTAGAGAATACTTCAGACTGAAAGGCTTTTGGGTCCATCCACCTCCTACTTTCTCCCTCCAGACAGTGGAAAGGATGAAGACTAAAAGGAGGGGCAGGATACCCGCTCAATTTTCACCTACTGAGCCTTCGGAGGAGTTTCCTTTTTTCAGGTAGAAAGTTTATACCCGCTTCTACTTTGCTCTGGTGTTCTCAGAGGTGTCGACAGCAGTGATTCCAGCCTCTGCATGGGAGGTAGAAGTGAAACACACACACACACACACACACACACACACACACACACACACACACACAAAGATCAGTGCCTTTTCATCTTCTGCCTCACCTGCCTTTGTCTGCTTTCTTTCAGGGATGCTCCAGGACCAGATTCTCTGAAAAGCTTCCAAGGATGTCGAGGCTTGGAGGCAGCTTAGTTGTATACTTGAATCCCATTTATACCAGACTGGCATCTGAGCCACAGCAGGAGAGGGCAGCAGAGCATCGCACAGAGGGCAGCAGAGCACCCCCTGATTCTCAGAGCATCCCCTGGAATTAGTTAGAAATTGATGTGTGAATTCAGCCAAAAGCCTGACTAGGAACGCCCCCCGGACACACATGCACACATAGGGGTTCACTTACCACCTGTAACAAGGAAGCTCTTTTGTTGGGTACATGCAGCTTGCCAGGCTTCTCATTTAATCCTTTCAAAATTCCCACAAGTCCTAGCTATTGAGGAAACAGAAGCAGGAGGATTGCATGTTCAAGGCCTTTAATCCCAGCACTCGGGAGACAGAGGCAGATGGATCTCTGTGAGTTTGAGGCCAGCCTGGGCTACAGAGTGAGTTCCAGGACAACCAGGACTATTACACAGAGAAACCCTGTCTTGAAAAAACCTAACCAAACCAAACCAAAAAGAGTCTGGCTGGGCGGTGGTGGCGTATGCCTTTAATCCCAGCACTCGGGAGGCAGAGCCAGGCAGATCTCTGTGAAGTCGAGGCCAGCCTGGGCTACAGAGCGAGTTCCAGGACAGGCTCCAAAGCTACACAGAGAAACCCCGTCTCAAAAAACCAAAAAAAAAAAAAAAAAAAAAAAAAAAAAGAAAGAAAAAAGAAAAAGAAAAAAAGTCTGGAGCCATGGCTCTGTGGTAGAGTCCCACAAACAGCAACAGGAAAGACCAGTGACAGCAGCATAGACAAAACCTCTTGTAAGGTGAGTGTGAGCTCTTCCTTCATGGTACAGGGGCTGAGGTGGGAGAAGACTAGTGCTTGGGGCCCAGGTGGGTGTGATGCTGAAGACAGGAAAATGCTTACCACACTGCCTGTCATTTCAGTGGATGTTTAGGAGGGAAGGAATTGCACGGCCTTGAGTAGCGGCTGTCCAAGGAAAGCCTACTGCTTTCTCTGAATGAGGGCGGACAGATGGAGGGTTAAGACAGAGCATCAGTGTAGTCGCTGCACACAGATGGAGAGCCTATAAATATAGAAATAATTGCATTGCTCCCGGCTGGGTGGTGGTGGTGCATGCCTTCAATCCCAGCGCTCGGGAGGTAGAGGCAGGTGGATCTCTGTGAGTTCAAGGTCAGCCTGGTCTACAGATCAAGTTCTACAGCAGCCAGAGCTACACACAGAAAAACCTTGTCTCAAAAGACAAGAGAGAGAGAGAGAGAGAATGTATTGCTCCCAAGATTTCTAGGCCCATTTATGAGATTCAAGTGTTATTTTTGAGTGTATATAACCTTAACTTCATATAGTTAGTATCTCTCCATTATCAGACAAACATCAAATATAACTTCTCTGTTTATAGTTTGTTCTTTCATTTTATATTTAGAGAGGATACGTTTAGATGTTTTTTATCTTTTATTTGTTCTTTGACAATTTTATGTATATGATTATTTTGATTGCTCTCACTCAACTGTTGAGACAGAATCCTGCTGTGTAGCCCTGGCCGATCTAGGCTGACCTAGAATTTGATCAATCCTCCTGCCTCAGCCTCCCCAGTGTTGGGATTACAGGTGTACAATACCATGGTTGGTGACAAAAAATTTTAATTATTAACATATTGTTCTTTTGTGGCAACAGCTTTGGGGAGTTCTTTGGAAAGGTCTGTTTACCTTCAAATCACATAATGATTGACCCAGGTATCCCTCCAGGGCTGCTTTAAAAATATAAAATCTTGCTTGGAAGGCAAAGGCATCATTACAAGTTCACATTTTTCAAAGCTCTCTCATGAACAGAAAAAGCAATGGAAAGAAATCTATTATTTTCTATAGACATTATCTATGACAGACATTTTCTAAATATACTGTCTTATCCTTCTGATCCTCTCTCCCTTGTCCCACCCCCATCCTTGAATACCCGTTTTCACGAACTCCAGCGTTCCCCATCTTACTTTTTTTTTTTTTGAGACAGAGTTTCTCTGTGTAGCTTTGGAGCCTGTCCTGGAATTCACTCTGTAGACCAGGCTGGCCTCGAACTCACAGAGATCCACCTGTCTCTGCCTCCCGAGTGCTGGGATTAAAAGTGTGCGCCACCACCACCTGGCCCATCTTACTTCCATATCACAAGGGTTCTATTACCCTCCCTACTCATCTAAAGGGTCCTGTTCTGCTGTTTGGTCCCTCCCTAGTTTCCTGCCATCTTTAGTCTCTCCCTCGCACATAACTATACATACATACAAATTAGAAGCTAAGTCTGCTTGTGAGTGAGAACATGCACTGCTTAGCTTTCTGACCTTGGGTTGCCTCGCTCACTATAATGTTATAATCTAGCAAGTTTCCTACAATTTGTAGTTTCATTCTTCTTCATGGAAAAATGTAACATTTTGATTATTCATTCCTCTGCTGAAGGACACCTAGGCTGATTCCATAGCTTCCCTATTGTGAACAGAGCAGCAGTGAACATGGATGAGCAAGACTCCTTTGGGTTTATGCCAAGGAGAAGTAGCACTGGTTCTTATGGGAATTTATTTGTAACTTTTTGGGGGAATCTCTTCTGATTACCATAGTGCTTTACACTCCCACCAAGAGTGACTAAGTGCTCCCCCTTGCCCACATCCTTGCCAGCGTTAATTGTTATTTATTTTCTTGGTGAAATTATATTTCAACTGACAGGGTTGAAATGGGATCTCAAAGTAGTTTTAATTTGTATTTCCCAATGGCTTCTCAATTTCATGAGCTTCCATTTCAGAGTCCTTTTCAGAAAGTCCTTACCTATGACTATGTCTTAAAGGTCACCCCCCTCCACTTTTCCCTCTAGCTGTTTCAAACTTTTAACCATTTTCAATTTTTTTATGCACAGTGTGAGATAAGGTTCTAGTTTCATTCTTCTATTTGTAGAAATCCAGTTTCCCCAGCACCATTTGTTAAAAAGACGGTTTTCCTCTAATGAGTATTTTGGCATGTCTGTCAAGAATCAGGTGGCTGTCACTGAGTGGGTGGCTGCTATTCTCTACATTGGTCTCCATTTCTGTTTTTGTGCCAGCTCTGTGCTGGCTCTATATAGTGTAACTTGAAATCAGGTAAGGTGATAGGTCCAGCATTACTTTTGCTCAGGGTTATTTGACTCTCTCAGTTGTGGTGATATTTGATCTGTGTACCCCAATAAGTCTTATCTGAGCATTAAAGGAAAAAGCCAGTCACTGTATTAATCATAGAAGTCAGGCAATGGTAGCACATGCCTTTAATCCTAGCATTCGGGAGGCAGAGATCCATCCAGAGCTCTGTGAGTTCAACGCCACACTGGGAACAGAGCCAGGCATGGTGGCACATGCCTTAAATTCCAACATTAGTTAACCAGGTCTGGAGGTCTGTACAGACAGACAGGAAGTGACAGAGCTGGGCAGAAAGAGGGAGTGATGTAGCTGGGCGGAGAGAGGAAGTGAGATGGCAAAACAGAAAGGCATATAGGCGTGGGTATACAGGAATTAGCTCTCTCTGGAGGCTGAGGTGTTGGTGAGGTGAAGATGGCTGTGGCTTGTCCTATTTCTCTGATCTCAGTTTTCACCCCTATATCTGGCTCTGGTTTTTTATTAATAAGACTGTTTAGCAATTCGTCTTACACTCAGTTATTTTGCACTTCCAAATAAATTTTAAGATGGATCTTTTGTTTATATTTCTGTGATGAATAATGATGGTATTTTGGTGTCAATGGCATTGAATCTGTATGTGGCCATTGGCAAGATAGCCATTTTCACACTTGATTCTTCCAATCCATGAGGATGAGAATTCTTTCCATTTTGTACTGCCCTTGGCTCGTTTTATTCCAAGATATTTTAGGGGTTTTTTGTTTCTGTTTTTTTGTTTTTCAAGACAAGGTTTCTCTTGATAGCCATGACTGTCCTGGAACTAACTCTATAGTCCAGGCTGGCCTCTGCCTCCCAAGTACTGGGATTATGGGTCTGTGCCACGATCTCCTGGAGATATTTTAGTTTTTTTTTGATACAATTAGGAATAAGATTTTCTCCCTGGTTTTCTCTTCCTTAGGATGTTGTTGTTGTTGTTATTATTATTATTAGTGTACAGGAACCTTACTGGTTTTGTAGTGTGGACATGTGATTCCAATTTCATGTGGGTGAATGTCAGAGGACAATGTTATGGAGTTGGTTCTTTCCATGTTTAGGTGGATTCCATGGATAGAATCCAGGTTTGAGCTGAAAGCATCTTTATTGACTGAGGTATCTCACCAGTCCAGGCTACAGATTATTGCATGATAATTTTGTGTCCTGTCAGTTTACTAAATGCTTCTGGGGAGTCTTTGGAGTCTTTGTATAGACTAATATCATCTGAAAATAAAGATACTGTGCATCCTTTCCCATTTCAGTCCATTTATCTGCATTTCATGTTTATTGGTCTAAGACTTCCAGCACTGTACTGAGTAAGGGTGGACACTTGCCTTTTCCTGACTTCAGTAGAAGTTCTTAAGTTTTTTCCAATAGAATGTAATGTTGGCTATAGGTCTGCCGCATTTAGCCTTCATTGTATTGAGATGTGTGCCTCCTACAAGTTTCTTTTTCTATGTTTTTTTTTCTTTCTTTCTTTCTTTTTTTTTTTTTTTGTTTGCTTTTGTTTTTGAGACAGGGTTTCTCTGTAGCTTTGGAACCTCTCCTGGAACTCACTCTGTAGACCAGGCTGGCTTCAAACTCAAAGAGATCTGCCTGCCTCTGCCTCCTGAGTACTGGGATTAAAGATGTGTGCCATCAGTGGCCTGGCATGATTATATTCTTTTTTGGTTTTTTTTTTTGGAGTTTTTGTTTTGTTTTTCCAGACAGGGTTTCTCTGTGTAGCCCTGGCTGTCCTGGAACTCACTCTGTAGACCAGGCTGACCTTGAACTCAGAGATCTGCCTGCAACTGCCTCTCAAGTGTTGGGGTTAAAGGCCTGTGCTGCCACCACCCATCTTTCTACGTTTTTTTTATTTTATGTGTATGGGTGTTTTGCCTGGTGTGTATGTCTATGCACTGCCCAAGATGGCCAGAAGGGGGCGTGTGATCACTTAGACTGGCGTTAGAAGGTTGTGAACTGCCATGTGGGTTCTGGGACTTGAACCCTGTTTTTTGGAAGAGCAGCAAATGCTCTTAGTGCTGGGCCACCTCTCCTATTTATCAAGTTTCTATCAGAGTTTCTATCAAGCTTCTTCAGAATATTTATCATGAAGGGATACTGGAATTTATTAAAAGACTTTCCTGTTATCTATTGAGGCTTGGGGGGCGGGCACTGGAAGGTCAGAGAACACCTTTTGGGAGTAAGTACTGCCCTTCCACTATGGGTTCTGGGGATCAGAGTCAGGTGTCAGGCTTGGGTGGGAAGTGCCTTTATCCATCGAACCATGACATTTTATTACTGATAGCATGAAAGGACATTCTTTTCGGCTCTCTTAAAATTTGGTTGGTATTCTAAATGGGTCCTTTATCTGGATTGGTGTCACTTTTCCTCATTTAGAGATTTTTTTTTTTCTGCAATGATTTCATTGGAGAGGTTTCTCTGCTTTTAGAATGGAATTCTTCACCATTTTTCATGCCCATGATTTTTAAATTTGGTCTTTGCTCAGTGTCCCTGATCTATCACAAGTCTGCTGCTTTCCCAAAGTGTGGGCAGGGCTGAACCATTCTGGCTCACAATCGACATTGTTCACAAAGAGGGGACTGTAGCTTCCATGGCTACTCTACTCACCAGGGCTATGAAGAGTTTGCTGAGGCAATAGTTGGGGCTGGAATCTTCCAGTAGGCTATGCTCACCAAGCCAGTGGTATAGCCAAAGCACTGTGGGCAGGCAGCCTTAACACTCTGCAGTGGGTTACACAGGAACCACATAGGGGTGAAGTCCTGGCCAGGAGGAAGGAGAAACCAGAGCCTGCTTGAGTCGTGGACTCAGCAGAGCGATTGGCCAGGACCATGGCTTCACATATATGCAGTCTTTGCCTGCATGTTGGGCAGGAAGAAAGCTTCCTGGGCATGCTGACTTCATTGGTAGGACACCTGTGGGGCTGTGATCTAACCTCAGTGTGTGAAGCCCTCATTGGGGTTTTTGGCCAAGCAGGAGCTTTGGTAGGTACTTAGTTTGTGCTGGGGCAATGGGTGGGGCTGGAGCCTCCCAAGCAAGCTGTGGTACTAGGGAGGGTCACAGGTGATGACAAGAGCTTCCCATCACTACAGAGGTGAAAATGGGACTGGAACCTCCCAGAAACAGAGTACTCACCACACTATGGGCTGATCTGCAGCCATCATAGCCTCTTAGTTCTTCTCGGTGCATCTGCTGGGACTAGACACTCTTGGGTCTAGGTGGTCCTAGGGGCATGAAAGTGGATGAGGCCTCACAGGTGAGTCCTTCTGAGGAGTGCAAATGGGAAAGGCTTCTGGGGGTACCCAATCCTCAAGAAGAGTGACTGCTACAAGTAACTTGACAAAGCCAGGGATGGTGAGTGTAGTGGTTTGAGTGAGAATGGCCGCTATATATTCAATATATTTGGTTCATATTCAAATATATAGGTTCATATATTTGAATACTTGGTCTCCAGTTGTGGAACTATTTGGAAAGGATTAGGAGGTGTGGCCTTATTCGAAGAGGTGTGTCGCTGGGGGCAGGTTTTGAGGTTCCAAAAGACTAGGTCCATTCCCAGTTAGCTCTCTCTGCTTCCTATTTTCTGGTCAAGATATGAGTTCTCAGATACTGTTTTAGTGCGGTGTCTGCCTGCCTGCTGCCCTGTTTTCTGCCATGGTTGTGGACTCTCCCTCTGCATGGGTAAGCCCCAATAAACTCTTCTATAATTTGCCTTGGTCGTGGTGTTTCATCACAGCAAAAGTAACTAAGGCAGTAAAATGTTCCTGTGTGGGAAGGCACTAACTCCACTCACCTTTTCTTACAGTTCTCTTCACATATGTTGTATGGCTCTACATCAGGGGCTGTGTATATAGTACTCAGAGCTGGGGAAGAGTGGGGAAAGAGTCAAGTTAGAGAGGTATTCCTGTTCAAATATGTCACAGTGTTGGCTGTTTCCTGAAAGGACCAAGTTAATCATACAGGTAGGTGACTCCTTCCCACTTCCTCCTTGCTGTCACCAAGGTTTGGAAAACTTTTCCAGTGGTATTTGATTGTTGTTTGTTCTTTATCTGTGTTGTGTCTCACCCCAGGGAGAGGACATCTAACATGGTTCTTCTCTGTTCAGCTCTCCTTGCCTCTCAGCTGTTGCTTGAATTTCTAAAGGTCTTTTAACAAAAAACCAGGAGCCTAATATTGGGGTGAATGCTGAAAGATCAGAGAGACAAAGGAACAAGCCACTGCCCTGTCTCACCTCACCAATTCCATGAATCCTCTGACTGACTGAAAGCCTCTGAGTCCTCACCCAAAAGGCTCCAGCCAAAAAAACCTCTAGCTGAAAGGGATGCTTCTGTCAAAAAGCCTTTAGTTCCTGTCTCCTCACGAATTATATACCTTTCTCAGCCCAGCCATCACTTACTGGGATTAAAGGCATGTGAGCTTCCCAGTACTGGGATTAAAGGTGTGTGCCACCACTGCCTGGCTCTGTTTTCTCTTCTAGACTGAATCAATCTCATGTAGTCCAAGGTGGCTTTGAACTCACAGAGATCCAGACAGATCTCTGCCTCCTGAGTGCTAGGATTAAAGGTGTGTGCCACCACTGCCTGGCCTCTATGTTTAATCTAGTGGCTGGCTCTGTTCTCTGATCTTCAGGCAGAAGATCAAATATTAGGGTACACAGTATGTCACCACACTCAGCTGCTCACCAGCAGCAACCTTTCCCCTCTGTCCCAAGTAAAAGGCCTGAATCACATGACCTATGGGGACTCAACGGTCCATTTTTCTGGGTCCGTTGTCTCTAAGAATTATACTGATTATCATTACCCGTGGCGTTGTGTCTGTGTGATAAGCTTTGTGATAGAGAGAATGGAGCTGTTTTTCACGGGGAAGGTGATAACTCACACTGAGGTACATAAAATTCCTGCAGACACAGAGACCCGGGACACTCAAGCCTGAGGCTAGGAAACCACATTGGGTAAACTTCTGCGGACAGTCTGACCCAGGGTTCAGGATCAGGAACAAGGTAGCAAGGGGATGAGATCTCTAACCCTGCACAGACTACCCAGAGCCAATAGAGAAGACGGAGCAGGAGGAATAGGATGGAGAAGCAGATGGGTAAGAGGGAGGCAGTCGGGAGAAGTCTGACCGGAGAGTGTCGGGGTAGATGACTCCTGGGTCTCCGTGGGATATACTGCTCAAAAGCAGAAGCCCATGATTTACAGAGGGCGGACTCAGTGTGGTAAATCTATAAATGTGGCCTGTGAACAGTAGGCCTAAGTCCCGCTGCATGGTAAGTGAGTGCAAGAGAGGAGACATACTTTGGTAAGCACAGGCCCTTGTTCTTCTGAAAAGCTCCAGGAAAAGACATTTGGGAGAAACAGGCTCCTCAGATTATAAATGCATCCCCCTCCCAAATGTAAGATATGTCTGAACTATCCTAAGTAGATGACACAGGAGTCCCAGAATGGTTAGAGGAGAGACAGACCCCAGACAGACCTGAAATGGTGATATGATGAGACAGGTCAGGAATGTAGGACATGGGGTGTTAGACCAATGTGAGAGAGATCATAGGGGAAGCAATAACCCCATATCTACACCCTTAGGCTTAAGAACATGGAAAATGGTTTAAAGAACTCCCAAACCTACCCTCTGCATGCTGCTTTAAACAAGAGTGCCTGAGACAGGGCCAAAACTGAGCCTGAGAATCTGGACACCTCCTCCTACACTAGATCCCGTAGGCTACAAGGTGAACCTTGGGCTTCTCTCCTCCCTTCCCTCATGAACCCTGTAAGTCAGCACATGCAAATGAGGTCACAGTCAAATATCTATCCCCTGTCCGTGTCCTTACCTACCCACTGAGCGTATCCCAAGTAGAAGTTACAACCTGACAGACAGGCTTGGAGTGCAATTACCTACCCAGATTTTCCACACTTGATATGCTTTGTAGTTCCCATTCTTCACCTTGCTTCACCTCTGCAAGAAAGTCAGTAGAGACAGTGGCCCCCCTACTCCTGCCTGCAGCGTGTGACACCACCCGGAGTCATAGCAGATCAGCTCCAGCTTTCCTCGGGTTCATAGACTTCACAGGACACTGAATCTCTTGCATGAGCCCAACTAAGCAGCCAGTCGGCCACCCACCCTGGGACTGCCCTCTGGAGCAGGACTAAACAGGGAAGAGGGGACCACGAAGGTGCTTGCTCTAAGTCGTGAAAGACAGAGTGCGAGGATCTGCTGTAAGAACTCTGTCTCAGGCTGGAGAGATGGCTCAGAGGTTAAGAGCACCGACTGCTCTTCTAGAGGTCCTGAGTTCAATTCCCAGCAACCACGTGGTGGCTCACAGCCATCTATAATGAGATCTGGTGCCCTCTTCTGGGGTGTAGGAATATATGCAGACAGAACATTGTATACATCATAAATAAATAAATCTTTAAAAAAAAAAAAAAAAGAACTCTGCCTCCAGGTTTATGTCAGGGCCTTGAGAGAACTGTGCCCTAGAGGTGATTCCCTCTCTGTCAACAACTCCAAGTGAGCACAACACTCCATGCGCACAAGTCCAAGGAGAGTTACGACTGATAATAACCAATTAACCAAAAGCTTGTAGGTTTGGCGGTGGCAGAGGAAGGAAGAAGCGGTTGTTCTGGCAAAGAGCATCTTGAGATTACAGCTAGAAGCAAAGCCTTTCCAATGACAGGCAGCGCTGCTGACCATCATTATGTCTTGAAAGAGGAAGTGCACCCAAACCTGCACATCCATCTCTTTGTCCTCAGAGACCTTTCCACTTCTTTTTCATCCACCCGAAAAGGTGTGGCCTGAGTGTACCTGGGATCCTCTGCCAATGTCTACAATGGGAATGTTCTACATACCTGGAACCTCCTCGTTAGTCTTTATACTAATAACTTCCCAGTCACCAACTTGGGCGATACCTGGAAGAAAGTCAGAAGGAAGTGGCATACCTGTTCCTTCCTACACTAGCTGAAGCCACAGGGGCTCACCCAAGATCAAGCTCAGCTTTTCTTGGGTCACAGAATTTCCGCTGAACCTCTGAAGCAGAGTTATTTCCTCCAGTAGAATCTCCCACCCTCCTTCCCCACAGGAACCCTGAGTCAGGGTCTCAGGGCTGAAAGAGAAGATATGTCCTCCACGAGTAGAGGGATTTCAGATACTTACAACTGCCCCATTGGTTTTCATGCTGCTGCAAAGTTAAAGAAAACACTGTGAGGATCAGTCTGTGTTGTTCACTGTACCGGGCGTCCTGACTTTCTCTTGATTTAGGAGAACCAAACAGAGCAGTGGCTCACTCAGGGGTCACCTGTACTCAAAGCTGTCACAGAGAGAACAAGTGGACAAAGGAAGCACTTCTGCAGAATGCATTCTCAAGTCCATTACACTAACAAGAACAGAATCTTCAGAATTAGAAGGCAAATCATTTCGGAGGAAAACGTCACTCTGATTTTCCTATAGTGGGTGTGGTGATGTGAATTTTAGTAGATAGCCATGGATGTATCAGTAGGAGTTGCCCACTGAGCTCCACCCACCAAGGAAATTGCCTTTTAAAGAATAAAATACTCATTGACTGAAAATAGAGCTGTATTCTAGAGAAGACACACAAAGACACTTACACTACAAGATTCTTTCACGGGAATGCCACCTGGAAAATCTAGGAGGAAGCAGAAGAACTGTTGGTATGTTAGAAACGACCCAATAAGCAAGCAGCCCTCTTTTTTGTTGGTTTGTTGGTTTGTTCTGAGACAGCCCTGGCTATCCTGGAACTTGCTCTATAAACCAGGCTCACTTCAAACTCAAAGATCCACCACTTCTGCCTCCCAAGTGCTTACAGGCATGTACCACTACATCTGACTAAAAGGGAGCCTTCTTGATGTGGACGTAAGTGGATGGACGTGCGGACTGGGCTGCTGTGCCATGCCTCTGGAGAGAAGAAAGATGGCAAAGGGAAGCAAGAGGAAGAAGATGGGACATAAAAGCCATAGCCTTGCTGCTAAAGGCCTTGAAAATAATACAAAATAATCAAGCTGAATTGGTTCCTGTAATTCCAGGTAGAGGCAGTTGAGTCAGATTCAAGGCCATTCTCAGGCCTTGATTAAGACCAGCCTGGCTACATGTTACTCAAAACAAAAAAGAATCAAGCCAAAATGCCACAAACGGCATCCTGTTGCAGGAAGGCATCCTGCCATTCTCCCTACATGTTGAAACAAATCTAAATCACCAGCACCTTCTCATTTCCAAACCTTCTCAGTATACATACTGCTCACGGTGTAATGCGACAATTGAAAGGGTTTCCCATTTGATAGCCAGTTTCTCTGAATGAAATAGACTATTCAAGCACGTGCATAATACATTTGTTCTCAGGGCAGCCAGGTATAGATGTGTCAGCATTAGAAGACAATAGTGAGCAGGGCGGTGGAGGCACACACCTTTAATCCCAGCACTCGGGAGGCAGAGCCAGGCAGCTCTCTGTGAGTTCGAGGCCAGCCTGGGCTATAGAGTGAGTTCCAGGAAAGGCGCAAAGCTACACAGAGAAACCCTGTCTCGAAAAACCAAAAAAAAAAAAAAAAAAAAAAAAAAAAAAAGAAAGAAAGAAAAACATGAGGTGACTGGGTTTTGACCCAGGATCCTTCTGATTCTTTCCTGTGTCTCTATCCTTTTCCTTCGTCTACTTCTTTTTTTTTTTTTTTTAAGATTTATTTATTTTAGTATACAGCATGTATGACTGCAGGTCAGAAGAAGGCACCAGATCTCATTATAGATGGTTGTGAGCCACCATGTGGGTGCTGGGAATTGAACTCAGGACCTCTGGAAGAGCAGTCAGTGCTCTTAACCTCTGAGCCATCTCTCCAGCCCCTTCTTTGTCTACTTCTATGTTTCCTATCTAGCATTTCTCAATTCCTCACTCCCCTCTTCAAAGGACCCTTTGATAGGTTGGGGCTGAACCAACACTAGGCCCTGACATACCAGCAAACAATTTTTCTTCTACCTCTTAATATCCTATTTGAATGTGTCCTCATATTAAAATAATATGAATATCACCATGACTACTACTTCTGCAAACAGCGTGCTGGTTTGGGACTGCTAGCTCACAATACATGTACAGAAGGTTCTGTCAGCTTGACCTCTGTGAATGAAGTCAGATTTCAAAGTCAACATCTCCAGGAAGAAACTCCTGATGCACCTGATCACATGGAAATAACAGAACCATGGTACAAGAACAAAGAGACAGATGAAACAGCTGAGCACTACACTGTTGTCTTTTGTTTGTTGTTTGGTTTTTTTGTTTTTTTGAAACAAGATTTCTCTGTAGCTTTGGAGCCTGTCCTGGATCTCACTCTGTAGACCAGGCTGGCCTCAAACTCAAAGGTGACTGCCTTTGCCTCCTGAGTGCTGGGATTAAAGGCGTGCGCCTAATGGGCATTTTATACACTAGCAAGGGGAGAGGCAAAAGACCTCCTCCTTTCAAGATCAAAGTACAGTGTACAACCAAGTGGAGACCCTTCAAAACACTTGGTAACCAGCCCCACGGCAAAGCATCTTGTGATAAGGCCTTGAAGTAGAACACACCTGGTAACCGTGCCTTTGCATCCTATTGTGCAACCTAGGAAAGCAACATACCCGCTGACTTTCTGACCTTGAGTCAAACCACAAGGTGGAATCTTTGTGGGCTCCCACACTGGTGAAAACCAAATATTTTTTTCTTAATAAGTAATGTTTTTTCTTTTCAATTTCTATAAAAATAATTGTTTAGTTTTCACAGATTTTTGCTTATACTGTATGTTCATTCTCTCTGACTTCTCAGCTGTCAAAGTAGATTCTCTATGTAGTTTCTCCTAATCATGGAACACAGTAAATCACCAAAATATTGATTAATGAAGTCACAAGGCAGATGAGGCATGTAGGCAGCAGGCTTTGGTTTGGTCACATCTTTAATCCTGGCAGAGGCAGAGGCAGAGGCAGACAGAGCTCTGTAAGTTCAAGGCCAGCCTGGTATACATAGTGAGTTCCAGGATAGCCAAGGCTATGCAGAAAGACCATGTCTCAAAACAAAGTAGTCTCCACTGTCCCATGAATCACAGATGTGAGATTTCCACAGAGGCACAATCACTTGAATAAAAAGCATAACTATACCTTGAGGTTTCTGGTCAGTTCACAGATTCTTTTTAAAGATTTTATTAGGTGAAAACAAACCACATTAAAACTTTGACCAGATGAATCTGGACATTGCCTTCTATATGTTATATACCTTTTTAGAAAAGAAGGATGGGGCTGGAGAGATGGTTCAGTGGTTAAGAGCACTGGCTGCTCTTCCAAAGGTCATGAATTCAATTCCCAGCACCACATGGTGGGTCACAACCATTTGTAATGAGATCTGGTGCCTTCTTCTGGCCTGCAGGTATACATGCAGGCAGGACACTGTATACATAATAATAAATCTTTAAAAAAAAAAAAAGAAAAGAAGGATGACAAAGTGGGAGATGCAGTAACTAAGAACTGAGTCCGTCTCTTTTTACCTCCACATTATTTGACATGAGATGGTTGATCCATACAAGGCCATGATTTGGTGATAGACTCTCAGTGGTCTGTCTGTGCTTTGGAAACTCGTTAAGTTACCACTTTCTTCTTTTGTGAAATATTTATGTAGCTACTTAATTTTGTATTATTGTATGAATTCTGTGGTGGTTTGAAAGAAAATGGCCCCTAAAGGGAGTGGCACTATTAGGAGGTGTGACCTTTTTGGAGTAGGTGTGTCACTGTGGGGGTGGGCTTTGAGGTTTCCTATGCTCAAGCTACACCCAGTGTCACAGTTCACTTCCTATTGTCTGTGGATCAAGATGCAGAACTCTCAGCTCCTTCTCCAGCACCAAGGCTACCTGCATGCCATGATGTTTTCCTGCCATGATGATAATGGACTACACCTCTGAGACTGTGAGCCACCCAAATTGAATGTTTTCCTTTGTAGTTGCTGTGGTCATGGTGTCTCTTCACAGCAATTGAAACCCCAAGACACACGTGAATGCACAGAGTTCATTCATGTATATATATGTTCCAAGTGCACAGGCAGATATCAGAGTAGAACTGAGTGGGGTAGTTTGTGGGAGCCCACAGAGGCTTCCTAGTGAGAACTTACTCGGAGCTTGCTTTACCCAGCAGGGCTACATAAGGAGGTGATTTGGCCACGGGCGGGTTGACCAGGTGTTTGGAAGGGTATACACTTGGTTGTACGCTGTGCTTTGATCTTTCAAGGGGGAGGTCTTTTACCTCTCCCCTTGAAATGTTTTACAAAGCCCTTTTCAATAAAGGACGAGGCTGTTGGGTATTGTTCCAGTTTTTGTCTGTCTTCTTCTTGTCTAGGTCTCTCTGATATTTCCTCATTCCTTTCTCTTCCACCTAAGAACCCTTCAAAAGGTGGGAGCCAGACTCCCACAGTGGCTCTCTCCTTCAACCTTTATGTAGACTCAGGGAGTTAAGTCCAGTTGTCAGGCTATGTGTAAGCCCTGTACCCACCTGGATAGCTCGGCTGCCTGTCACTACTCTCTTGTCATTTACTGACACCATTGGATATGCCCATGTCACAGCTGTATTTAGCCATTCTCCACAAACACCACTTCATTTAGAGAACTTTTATTGGGCCCTGGGATTGATAACAGACAAAGTATTTTATTGCGCTAATTGGGAATTCCCTAGGTCAGAAATATTAACTTACAAAAATTTAAATACTGATAATTTCCCAAATACAGAGACTATTCATCTTATCTTCCCTTCCGTGATTTATTTACATTCCTTGTGTGTTTCTATCTTGTGACTGGCTGTACGGACTGTACTCGCCTGTGGCTGTCTGGGAGTGGCATGGGTTGTGTCCCAGTGTTCTTGACCCCAGAAACATACACCAATGCAATGCCATTATGGCAGCCGTACTGACTACCAACTTTGAGCTTTATTTTTCTCTCCTTAGGATTTTTTTCCCCATTTGTTTTGGTTTTAGTTTTTCAAGACAGGGTTTCACTGTGTAGCCCTGACTGTTGTGGAACTCATTCTGTAGATCAGGCTGGACTTGAGCTTGAAGATCTGCTGGCCTCTGGCTCCCAAGTATGAGATTAAAGGCATGAGCCACCACCACCTGGCTTTCCTTTTTTGTTGTTGTTCTTTTTTTTTCTTTCTTTGTTTTTTGAGACAGGGTTTCTCTGTGTAGTCCTGGCTGCCTTGGAACTTTCTCTGTAGACCAGGCTGGCCTTAAACTCAGAGATTCTCCTGCCTCTGCCTCCTGATTGCTGGAATTAAAGGCATGCACCACCATCACCTGGCTTGCTTCCCCCTCCCCCCGCCCCCTTAGGGTTTTAAAGAAGCGACATATTGAAAGACCCCCGTCTGGAGTCTTCCCTCTGGAGAGACCCTCGCCCAGAGATCACACCGAGACCACAAGTCAGATGCAAACAGCAAGAGGCTTTATTCAGGAACACGGGTACCCGGGGCGATACAGTCCCTCCAGAGGCTGAAGAGACTGGCGCGCTCACGGGCTGGAGTGGAGGGTTTTTATATGGTTGGGCAGCGGAAGGGCGGGTACAGAAGCAGGAAGCATAGTTTACAGGGTTCTGATTGGACGATTCGTATGAGGCCAGGTTCAAACTCAGGACAGCTCGTGGTTTTTCCCGAGCTCGACACACCTGCTGACTTGGCTCTCATCCAGGGTACAAGTTGTTTTTCTGACCTCTAGTTACTTTTCAGGCCCTGCTCGAAAATGGCGTTAGGCTAAGCAAGTATGCTGGGGCCCTTCATTCCCCCATTTTCTTATCTCAGGGAATGGAATCCTCCATTCATGGGGAAGAATAGGGATGTGACTCCATTTCCACCTGGTTGAGTTGTTGGTATTGTTGGGTCAATACCAAGGTCTGAATAGTAGAAACGCGTTCCCTGATAAATTGGACAAGTCTGTTTAGGATACAGGGCCCGAGCGTCAGAAGGAGCAATAAAATCAAAAGGGGTTAGGCCGTGTGGGCCAGGAGTATTTCGGGCTCGGTAGAGAGCCAAGGGAAGTAGGAGCACCCAATCTCTAGTGCCAGTTGCAAGCGTTAATTTGGTTAAAGTCTCCTTGATTGTTCTATTAGCTCGTTCTACCTGTCCTGAGCTCTGGGGACGGTATGCACAATGGAGTTTCCAATCAACCCCCAATAGTTTGGCCACCTTCTGACTTACCTGAGAGACGAAGGCAGGCCCGTTATCCGACCCCAATATTTGAGGCATCCCATACCTGGGGAAGATTTCTTCCAACAGTTTCTTTGTTGCCACGTTAGCCGTCTCATTCTTGGTTGGAAATGCCTCGATCCATCCGGAAAAAGTGTCCACGAAGACCAAGAGGTACCGGTACCCGTAGAGTCCGGGTTTTACTTCTGTAAAGTCTATTTCCCAATGAACACCAGGACGATGGCCTCTTTGGCGGGCCCCCTTGTTTAGATGAACCTTTCCTGCGTTGACTTGAGCACAGGCTGGGCAGGTAGAAGTTACCTGCTGAAGTACCTGATCCTGGTTCAGCAGCACTGCCCAGGTGTTTTCTCTGTCCAATAGGGTCTTCATCTTGTTTTTGCTCAAATGGGTCAATGCATGGAGGAATCTCAGCATGTATCGGGTATGGGAGGTTGGCATGACCATCCGGTCCCCTAATATATATGCTTGTCTTCCTTGTTCCCAGTCCGCCCCCATTTTCTTTGCTAGCTCATGGTCTTCTGGGCTATAGGGCACGGGGTCTCTCTCAGGCTGTGGTTCTTGTATGGCCATCAACTGGCTGCTCCCTGCTGGCTGGGAAGCCACTGTTCGGGCAGTCAGATCCGCCAGCCGATTCCCTCTGGCTACCGCAGAGTCATCCTTTTGATGCCCTGGGCAGTGGACAATACTGAGTTGGAGCGGGAGGAACAGGGCCTTTAGGAGGTCTAGGATCTCCTTTTTGTTTTTGATTTCCTTACCCGCGGACGTCAGCAGGCCTCTCCGCCTGTAGATTTCCCCGTGGACATGCGCAGTGGCGAAGGCATATCTGCTGTCAGTATAAACTGTGAGCTTCTTACCTTCTGCCATCCGGAGAGCTTGGGTGAGCGCAATCAGTTCTGCGCGCTGGGCCGATGTCCCGGGCGGGAGTGACGATGCCCATACCACTTCCGATTCGGTGGTTATAGCTGCCCCGGCTCTGCGTTTCCCCTCCTCCAGGAAACTGCTCCCATCTGTGTACCAGACAGCGTCTGGATCCTTCAGATCAGGGCGGGTGCCGGCTAGAATCTGGAGGCAGTCATGCTCCTCGGAGGTGCTAGGCAGTGGCAGCAAGGTAGCAGGGTTAAGGGAAACTGTCGGCCCAAAATTTACCCGGTCTGAGTCCAGTAGTAAGGCCTGATAGTAAGTCATTCTGGCGTTAGAAAGCCATCTGTCCGGTGGTTGTCGGACCAAGGCCTCCACTGCATGGGAGGCCAGCACAGTCAACGGCTGTCCCAGAGTCAGCTTCCCGGCATCCTTGAGTAATACGGCAATGGCTGCCACCATGCGGAGGCATGATGGCCATCCTGTAGCCACCGGGTCCAATTTCTTGGACAAGTACACTACAGGTCTTCTCCAAGATCCCAGTCTTTGCACCAGTACCCCTTTGGCAAAACCTGAGTTCTCATAAACAGCTCAAAGGGCTTGGTTAGATCTGGCAGACCCAGAGCCAGGGCCTCGAGTAAGGCCTTCTTGATCTGTTGGAATGCTTTCTAATGCTTCTCTTCCCATTGGAACATGGCCCCTGGTTTAGTGAGGGGGTACAATGGGGCTGCCAGTTCGGCAAAGCCAGGAATCCAAAGGCGGCAGTACCCAGCCGTACCCAGGAGCTCTCGAACTTGGCGGGGGTTCCGAGGAGGAGGGATGGAGATTATCGTCTCCTTCCTCACTCTTGTTAACCATCTTTGCCCCCCGCTCAGGGTGTAGCCCAGGTAGGTAACCTTGTCTCGGCATACTTGAGCCTTTCTGGCTGAGGCTCTATAGCCCTTTTGTCCAAGTTTGGCCAATAAGGCTCGAGTGCCCTCCAGGCACTCGGTTCGACTCCTGGCCGCCAGGAGTAGATCATCCACGTACTGGAGCAGAGTCAGGGTTGGGTGTTCGACCCGGAATCCGGCCAGATCTGCATGTAGGGCCTCATCAAAGAGGGTTGGGCTATTTTTGAAGCCCTGAGGGAGCCGGGTCCAGGTTAACTGTCCCGAGAGCCCTTTTTCTGGGTCCCTCCATTCAAAAGCGAATAGCATTTGACTTTGAGGGTGCAGTCTCAAACAAAAGAAGGCATCCTTCAGGTCTAGCACAGTGTACCAGAAGTGGGTCGGTGGGAGGGTGCTCAGAAGGTTATAGGGGTTGGGCACCGTGGGGTGTATGTCCTCCACCCGCTTATTGACCTCTCTCAAGTCCTGGACCAGCCTGTAGTCCCCTGTCCCCGGTTTCTTAACAGGCAAGAGAGGGGTGTTCCAAGGGGACTGGCAGGGCTTTAGCACCCCTTGGTCTAGGAGCCTCCGAATATGGGGCTTGATCCCCTCATGAGCTTCCCGTGACATTGGGTATTGTCTAATTGAAACGGGAGTCGCAGAGGCCTTTAGTGAGATCACCAGCGGTGGCTGATCGTGTGCCAGCCCCAAGCCCCCAGTCTCTGCCCAGGCCTGAGGAAACTCTCTCAGCCAGTTCTGTAGTTCCTCAGGAGATTTCTCCGGGGGTTCGGGTTCAAACAAACGGTATTCTTCTTCTAAACTGAGGGCAAGGATTTGTAGAGAGTCTCCTTTAGGACCCGTGACCCTCGGTCCCTTCTCATCAAAATAGATTTGTGCCTTCAATTTGGTTAATAGGTCCCGTCCTAACAGCAGATGGGGGCATTCAGGTATGTGCAGAAAGGAGTGAGTTACTTGCCCTGATGCCAGTTGGACTTTTCTCTCGGCAGTCCAATAATACCTCTTGTTTCCAGTTGCCCCCTGCACCAGTGCAGAATGCCGGCTAAGAGGCACTCCGGCATGGGTTAGGACTGAATGTTCGGCACCAGTATCAACCAGGAAGGTCACGGGCTGCCCCCCGATCCTGAGGGTTATCCTAGGCTCGGGGGGGGGGGCTCCTGGCCTCGACTCCCCTAGTCTTCCAGACTAAGGAGGTCTACGGTCTTGGGCTTGGGCCGGCGGGGTCCTTGTGGCTTCTTGGGGGCACTCTCGGGCCCAGTGTCCCTTCTCCTTGCAGTAAGCACATTGATCTTTATCAAGGGGTGGCCTCCTTCGCTCTCCCGACCTATCTCCCTCTCTCCGCTGTCCCTGAGACACAACGGCGGCCAAAACCTTTTTCATCTCCCTATGCTGTTTCTTGTCCCTTTCCTCTTGTTTCTGCCATCTCCTTTCCTCACGCTCCTCAGGAGTTTCTCTCTTATTGAACACTTTCTCTGCTTCCTTCAATAAGTCTGGCAACCCTAGCGCCTGTAAACCTTCCAGCCGCTGCAATTTGGTTCTGATATCTGAGCTAGACTGATAGATAAATGATAGGATGACACCTGGTGCTTGCCCTGGGTCTTCTGGATCATACGGAGTGTACATCCTATAAGCCTCCTTCAGCCTCTCTAAAAATGCAGCGGGTGTTTCTTCCTTTCCCTGTATCACATTCCTTACCTGAGCCAAATTGGTAGGCCTTCTGGCGGCCGCTCGGAGACCCGCTAAGAGCAACTGGCGATAGAGACGTAGATGCTCCCTACCTTCAGGTGTGTTGAAGTCCCAGTCTGGGCGGGTCAAGGGAAAAGCTGCATCGATGATATTTGGGAGTTGGGTTGGCCTCCCATCATCGCCCGGAACCTGCTTCCGGGCCTCCAGGAAAACTCTCTGCTTCTCCTCTACTATTAAGAGGGTCTGCAGGAGCTGCTGACAGTCGTCTCAAGTCGGCCTGTGAGTCACTAGGATGGACTCAATTAGGCCGGTCAAGGCAATAGGATCCCTAGAGAAAGGGGGATTATGTTGTTTCTAATTATAGAGGTCTGAGGCTGAAAAGGGCCAGTACTGCAACTGACGATTCGGCCCCTCTCTGAGCGGGAAGGCCCTGGACTCATTAGGGGGGCCATCCCGGCGGCCGCGGAGGCGGCCGGCAATGGGGGACGGGGCTGCGTCCTCTTCTTCAGCCCCGTGGGTCCTGCGAGTCGAGGTGACTTCCGGATCTGCCACGGGCACGGCTGGGGGCGCCGCCACCGGGGCGGCGGCTGGGGCCGCTTCGGCCGGCTCTCCAGGTGGTCCGGCTTGATATGGTGGTGGGTCCTCCGTCAGGAGATCTATAAGGGGGGTCTGGGGGTCTGGGGGAAGGACTGGAGGCTTAGGAGTCTCCTTGTGAGGGAGCATGGGGTAAAGGGAGGAGTCCGGGTTGGGGGGCGCAGAAGGCCCAGAGACTGGAGGGGGCTGGGGAAGGAAAGGCTTAACCCATGGAAATGGGTTCTCGACCAGTGATCTCCAGATGGCGATATATGGGACCTGGTCGGGATGCCCATAAGGGCTAGGGGCAAAAACCTTGCCCTCCACCTGTGAAATAAGAGAGAGAGGTTAAAAGATCCCTCTTGCGGCCAGCCGACATTCATCATTCATTGTTTCCTCAGGCCTTAACATCGGACCAGTGGTCCGTGGTTAGGCTCAGTGGGGTGGCGACAGCCTGTCCCATGGTGGTCTCTAAATAAAGAAGGGTTAAACACACAACGAGAAACAAACAGACAAGACAGACCACAGAATTTTGCGCTGCGCGGCTCCGGCGTAAAACCGAAAGCAAAAACTCAGATGGGGACGCGGAGTGTTTGAATTCTCCGTCCCCTGCCAGTACCACGTATTCTTCTGATGCGTGGGTGGCCCCGAAAAACCGTGCCCCAGAGGGGACTTCCCGTGCCCCAGAGGGGACTTTCCGTGCCCCAGAGGGGACTTCCCGTGCCCCAGAGGGGACTTTCCGTGCCCCAGAGGGGACTTCCCGTGCCCCAGAGGGGACTTTCCGTGCCCCAGAGGGGACTTCCCGTGCCCCAGAGGGGACTTTCCGTGCCCCAGAGGGGACTTCCCGTGCCCCAGAGGGGACTTCAGATACCCGTGGAACGTCTTCCAGGGTTTCGGTGGGCGAAGTCCGAGCTCGTCAGCTCCTTCAGCCCCCACCGACTCAGACCTGACTTAGGACGTCCGACGAAAACGAAAGACAAGTAAACAGACTGAGACAATACAGACAGACAATGGCCGGCCAACTTACCTCCTGACAGTGGGTCGGTGGTCCCGAGGCGGGGGTCTCCGATCCTGGACGAGCCCCCAAATGAAAGACCCCCGTCTGGAGTCTTCCCTCTGGAGAGACCCTCGCCCAGAGATCACACCGAGACCACAAGTCAGATGCAAACAGCAAGAGGCTTTATTCAGGAACACGGGTACCCGGGGCGATACAGTCCCTCCAGAGGCTGAAGAGACTGGCGCGCTCACGGGCTGGAGTGGAGGGTTTTTATATGGTTGGGCAGCGGAAGGGCGGGTACAGAAGCAGGAAGCATAGTTTACAGGGTTCTGATTGGACGATTCGTATGAGGCCAGGTTCAAACTCAGGACAGCTCGTGGTTTTTCCCCGAGCTCGACACGCCTGCTGACTTGGCTCTCATCCAGGGTACAAGTTGTTTTTCTGACCTCTAGTTACTTTTCAGGCCCTGCTCGAAAATGGCGTTAGGCTAAGCAAGTATGCTGGGGCCCTTCAATATAAGCATTGTATTGCTTAGGTTGTTATCATGTATACTAAACTATTTCACGAACTTTTATAACATGAGGCCAGTTCCTAGGATATGATTCCAAAACTTACAGAGTAGGACCATTTTGTCCTTTTTACTCCAGAGAACTGTGAACTCTGGGGCTAGAATGATGACTTAATGGTCAAATATATGTATTCTTTTTCTAGAGGACCTAAATTCAATTCTCAGCACCCACATAAGGTGGCTCACAACTGCCTATAATTCCAGCTCCTGTTCTGGAGTCCACATACACTTACATTTACACGTACATGCCCCTCCATATACACACAGACACACCTGTACTCAATGAAAAATAAAATCTTTAATAAAAAATGTATTAGGGTTTCTATTGCTGTGAAGAGATACCCTAACCATGGCAACTCATAAAGAAAAAACATTTAATTATGGTGGCTTACATTTTCAGAGATTCAGTCCATTTTCATCATGGTGCTACAGGGTGGCATGCAGGCAGACATGGTGCTGGAGAAGGAACTGAGAGGCCTATGTCTTGCAGCAACAGGAAGTGAACTGAGACACTGGGCAGAATCTTGAGCATATGAGACCTCAAAGTCTGCCTCCATAGTGATATAACTTCCTCCAACAAGGCCACACCTCCTAATACTGCCAACTCCCTATGAGGGCCATTTTCTTTCAAAACCACCACAAAAAAGAATCTGTGAACTGACCAGAAACCTCAAAGTATAGTTGTGTTTTATTTATTTGAGTGATTGTGCCTCTGTGGAAATCTCTTCTCACATTTGTGATTCATGGGCCAGTAAAGACTACTTTGTTTATTTTGAGATATGGTCTTTCTGCATAG
Organism: Peromyscus californicus insignis; assembly: GCF_007827085.1. Classification (NCBI taxonomy): domain Eukaryota; kingdom Metazoa; phylum Chordata; class Mammalia; order Rodentia; family Cricetidae; genus Peromyscus; species Peromyscus californicus. The sequence continues at coordinate 73,240,989 of NW_026294402.1, read as the reverse complement.
CCTTGGCTGTCCTGGAACTCACTATGTATACCAAGCTGGCCTTGAACTCACAGAGCTCTGTCTGCCTCTGCTGGGATTAAAGATGTACACCATCACGCCCCAGCAGTGGAGGCTACTTTCAATGGAAGAGTATTACTGATCATCTCCAGACTATGCTATTTCCCGGTAATTCTACGCCCTCTACTGTGGTGATATTTTGTTTGTGATCTAACAAATAAAGCTTGCCTGAAGATCAGAGTGCAAAGCTAAGACACTCTGAGTTAGCCATAGAGAACAGGCAGTGGCAGAGGCAAAAGGATGTCTGTGAATTCAAGTCCACCCTAGGCTATACAAGATTGATTCATTCTAAAAAAGAAACAGAGCCAGGCAGTGGTGGTACACACCTTTATTTTTATTTTTTTATTTTTTATTTTTTTTGGTTTTTCGAGACAGGGTTTCTCTGTGTAGCTTTGCGCCTTTCCTGGAACTCACTTGTAGTCCAGGCTGGCCTCAAACTCACAGAGATCCTCCTGGCTCTGCCTCCTGAGTGCTGGGATTAAAGGCGTGCGCCACCACCGCCCAGCTGGTACACACCTTTAATCCCAGCCCTAGGGAGGCCGAGACAGGAAGTGATATGGCTGGGCTGAGAAAGGACTATAAGGCTGGAGGAGACAGGAGTTCAGTCCTTTTTTGGCTGAGGAGTTGGTGAGGTGAGAGTTGGCTGTGGCTTGTTTCATTGTCTCTCTGATCTTTCAGCCTTTACCCCAATATCTGGCTCCAGGTTTTTGTTAAGACAAATTAGGATTCATGCTATACTCTGCCCTAAGGCGAATGCTTCATAATTGTGTCAGAAGTTCATTTCAGAATCTGAGAGCAATAGCAACAGCCCACACACATGCATTTGTGCTGTTTACTTTTGTCATAGAAATTTGTGAACTAGCATCTTCATTTTGGTCCAGGAGCATGGGCAGTAAGTAACAGTTCCTAGGTACGTATGAACCACACTGGATGAGTTAAAGTATATAAAATTCATGAAAAGTATGTTTGACAAGGTATTCGAGAAAGTGGTTGAGAGCAGCTGCTGTGTACAAGTACAAATATCTCCTAAGAAAACATGTAACCTTATACTACATCAGCTACCCTAAACAGCTGGGCTTCCCTTCTCCCTGCTTCTCTGATTCCTGTATAACCCAGCTATTTTGGTTTCAAGGTCCTTTTTGCCCTTTTGGCCACTTGACTCCAAGTTACTCTGTCTTCCTCTCCCCTCCTCCCTGTCCCCATGGCCCTGTTCAGTCTACCAGTCATGTCCCCTTGTTGTGGGGGTATTTGTGCACTGTATGAAGATACATTGCTGTGATTGCTTTAATAAAGAGCTGAATGGTCAATAGCTAGGCAGGAGGTATAAATGGGACTTCCAGACAGAGACAGGAAGTAAAAGGAGATAATCAAGGTGCAGGGAAGACACCAACAGATATAGAGGGAGTCAGACATATAGAATGAAAGAAAAGTAAAAAGCCATATGGTAAAATGTAGATTAATAAAAGCAGGTTAATTTAAGTTATAAGAGCTATTGGGGTGGGAGGGAGGCTGGAGAGATGGCTGAGGTTAAGAGCACCAGCTGCTCTTCTAGAGGTTCTGAGTTCAATTCCCAGCAACCACATAATGGCTTACAACCATCTCTAGTGGAATCTGATGCCCTCTTCTGACATAAAGTTGTACATGCAGATTGAGCACTCATGTACATAGAATAAATAAATAAATCTTTTAAAAAATATTTTTTAAAAAAGGACTAGTGGGACAAGCCTAAGCTAGGCCAAGGTTTTATACTTAATAATAATAATAATAATAATAATAATAATAATAATAATAATAATAAAGAAAACGTGTAACCTTATACTACCTCACACTTACATTCAGAATCAGGGGGGCGGAGCACAAGACCCCAGCATTTTTCAAGTACACAACCTTTCATAAACTCAAGGTGAGTGCAATTCCTGCCAAGAACTGGAGAACTTTATGACACAGTTTTACCTAGAGAATCAACTTTGTTTTTCAACATGTCGACTATCCTTTTCCCACCAGGAACATACAATTAAGTGTCCCTTCAAAGGTTCAGCAAGGATGCCACAACTAGCATCTACATTTTCCCCACCAAGGAATTCTGGCATACTCACAACTTTGATATTCTTCCCAGGGCTCCTGCAATCATAGAAACAGAGACATTAGAAGAAACATGTCACCAAAGTTAGTGACATATGGTTTGGTTTCTCTTCCTCAGCGTTGAATAGGAGAAACCCAAGGCTCAGGAAACAAGGATAAGATACTTCACTAGGAAATCCATGATCTTTTCCTGGGATGTATCTCTAACTACATAATGCTGACTCCTAGGAAGAGATACTGTCTACAAGGAGGAGCGGGCCTACCACATACCCTGTAGCCCTTTGCATGCTGCCCTTTGCTTAAGGTACCAGTTGCTAAGGGTCTGTTCTTCCACCATTCAAGAAAACAGACTCAAGTATCTATAATGAATGTTGTCATGTCTGCATAGTCAAACTCAGCCAGAAATGGCAAAAAGAGAGAGCAGGACTTCTACTTCAGACAGTGAAAGGTGATCATACCTGTTCACAGGCTCTAAACTCTTCCTCTCGAATAAAAATTTCTGTTATAACATGGCTGTCCTGGGCACCTAGGAAGACACAGAGCAAGAGAGAATCATGGATGCTGTGACTCGTGGTCTTCTCAGAGAGCAGGCTGCTGTGTGTAGCTGTGCTCTAAAGCCCAGATTGTGTAACTGATGGAGTTTCCTCAGTGAAAACAGAGACCCAATGAGGAGCATGAAAGAAAGGGGAAACTGAGCACTTGTCATCCAACTGCCACCAGTACCCCATCCTTCATAATGATCACTTTAAGCCCAATAGATGATTGGGACTAATTTGGGTTACAGTTCATGCCATGTAATCTCTAATACAAATTCTCAAGGGTACCTGGTCATAGACCATAATCCAGCAATACTCAAAGTACTATGTTTTATGGAGTGATATTGTTGAACATGAGAAAATAGATTGCTACCAGTTTTGCCCTCTGCAGTACATCTTAGGTACTCTAGGATTCTGGAAATTAACCAAAGCATATATAACACAGGAGGCGTTGGTTCAAGAGCAACAGGACTTCATGTTTTTTCTAGCCTGACTTGGCATTACCCACTACTGTTTAGGTTCATGGTTAGGTTACAAAGGATTAGTCAGATCACGGAAAGGAAAACCTTTAAGGCAGCTTCATGGGAGCAAGGCTGAGATGCAGTTCTTTCAAAGCCTCTACCCAAGAGTATTGTCATTATTGCATCTGACAGATGCCCATCTATTAAGTTTGTGTGTGTATGTGTTTAAAGACTTTACAACCTCTTGAGAGGTCCCTTCCCCCAGATTAACAAGAGGACAATGGCATGCAATATTCGTCCTATGATTTCCTTTGGGGATGGGTGCATGCTGGGCAAACATTCCAGAAAACATCACAGAGAAATGGGTGTGGCGGGGGTGAGTTACACAGTTCCCTGGTACTTCTGGGAATCTAAAACGGACACTTCTTTGTAGGACAACCTTCATGCAGATAGTCCGGTGACTAATCAGAGACTCAGGTGTGCTAATACTTCTTTTCCCGTTAAAAGCCAGGCTCTGCTCAAGGGGAAGTGAAGGCCAAGTAGAAATGTAAGCAGTTGTGCTGCGCTGAAGCTATTTCACAACACAGAGGAGGGCCATGACAAAAACTGGAAATGTAGTTCTAGGCAGTTAAAGAAAACTGTGTTGGTTCATAGCTCGGTGCTGTATAGAAACCCCAGTGGGACAGATAATATTAATAGTACAATTTGTTCAGCAAAGTAACCAAAGAAGCAAAAATACTAAAATACATAGAGCAATCATCACTGTTGAGGTAGAAAAGTACTTTGTTTTATAGGAATAATGATATGGACTTTATAAGGAATGTGTTATTGTTGAAGGTTGAAATGTGAAAGTTTTGACTTGTTGCCTTTAAAAGGAAATGCTTATAAAATTTATCCTTAAAAATAAATAAGATGAAAAAACTAGACTTGAGATAGCTCCTTGGTTAAGAGTCAAATCTGAGCTTGTTCTTGGTTAAATGACACCAGGCGGAAAAGCTTTCATTTCTTTCCTTAACACAACACTGATACATTATTGGTGACTCAGAGTTTATTATTAATGCATTCAAACTGACTGCACAGGCAAAATATTCATGTTCTGAAGATGAAAACATAAATTTTTTTAAAAAAGAAAAAGAAAATTTGAGTCTAAACTTAGCTCATCACTTACCAGCACTTTCTGCTCATGCAAAGGACCATATTTAGGGTCATAACTGCCTGGAACTGTCCTTCCAAGGAATCCTACCCAGTCTTCTGACATCTTCAGGCTTTCCCATGTACAGGGTACACATAAACATACTCGGGTGCATACTCATACACATAATTTAAAAAATAATGTAAATTCATCCTAGAAACCTCCACATATATTTCCTTGTTCTCAGTGGTATATTCTGACTCCCCCATTCTTTTAAAAATAAGATCAGATGCACCATCTCCCATTGCATCTGACCAGGATGTTGCTACCTAGCTCCAATTTCAACCTCATTCTTCAGGCTTTTGACACCCTCCAAGTCCCCCTTAAGACTCCTCAGATCCAGTTATCTGTACCACCCACATCTGGGAGAAGTTCAGTAGTGAGTGGTTCACCCATTCCTGTCTACAAATAAAGCCATGTTTGGCCACAGAAGATCAGCCTTACCTTTCCTCTGATTCATAATATTCAATAACAACCAATTTTAATTTTAAATTCATCTTAAAATTCTGACATTGATTTTCTACTGACAAACTGTGAATTGAGAGCCAAAAATGTTTTTAAATTCTTCTAAACCTCTTCATAATTTTGCTTATATAGCATAGGGTATAATCTATAACTGCTGTTCATAATTCTTCCTTATCATTGGATTTGCACGGTACCTTTAGGTGTTTTGTTCAGTTCTGGTAGCTTATTTTCTGAAGTTTTCCTGGTGTCCTCTTGGGACTTGGCACGCTTCCCACAAAGGTATCTCAAAATTGCAGACACTGGGAACAGTCACAACAGAGGAAGTCATGGCAACTTCATGGCAGGAAAACAGAATGAAACGAATAACGCTCCTGATAAAAATTTGCTCTCATTACTTCCTTCAAGTACAGTTTTATAATTCAGAATGGGGTTCAGGAAGATCAAGGATTCAGTTTCCACTTGACACACATTACGTGGACTCTGTTGGTAAGGTCTAAATGTATGCAGGGTGACTGAGTGTGAGAACATGGGGCCTGATGGCCAACATCCAAATCTCCTTAGAGCCACACGAACACAGCCCAATTCCCACACTCCCTCTGCTGTCAATTCTTTGTTAGGACACCAAAAAAATGTCACGGGAGGCAGAGCCAGGCAGACCTCTGTGACTTCTACAGAGCGAGATCCAGGAAAGGCACAAAGCTACACAGAGAAACCCTGTCTCGAAAAACAAAAAAACAAAACAAAACAAAAAATCTTTTAAAAAAAATGTCACAGGCCTGCCTATAAATATTCTGAATATAAAAACCAAAATGGTAAAGTCTTTAGAAAAAGGTTGACTACTTCAGGACTGTTCTATGATATCTAGTAAATGCTCAGCCTCGAGGCCTAGCAGTGAGTGAGTCTAGAGTGGGTATTTGGACGGCTGTGGACCAGTACAGAACTGGTGCTTACACTCCATGCTTTGCTGAGCATAGTACTGTACATTGTGTACAGAACATATGGTAATGCTGTCTTTTTTCCTTTTCATCTGTGGGTACAATATAAGTTACATTCATGTCACTGTGAGAAGATTCCCTGACAGAATTAACTTGAGTGAGAAATGCTCTTTGTTTCCATCTCTGTTCAAAAGTAGGAAGCTGCGTTCAAATTGAGTCATTTAAGGAATGCTGGTTAGTACAAGAGGGTAGACTTCCTCCATCATATCTTTCCATGATCAGCTGTCTCTCTCTTGTTTCTGATCACCTTACCGGGAGGAGACCGGTGCCTACATGTCCCACATGATGGGATAGTCTCCGAGTCATATTTACTAGCTGCCACATGGTGAAACTTTCCATCAGATGACTAACCCTGCATAAGCCCTCAACATGAACTGGCAGGAAAATTGGCCCAGTTCTTTGGCTAATTATTGAAGTGTGCTTTTACATGCTGCCTCTGGTGTCAGTGGCTACAGTGAATGTGGAGGCCCACAGAGGTTTCCTAGTGAGATCTGAGCTTGCTTTACCCAGCAGGGCTGCATTAAAGGATTGCCTGACCATGTGCGTCATTGTATCTGCTCCTCGGAGTCTATCTAAAATGGGGCTGGGCCTGATGGTGCACACCTTTAATCCCAGCATGCCAGAGGCGGGGGCAAGTGGGTCTATGTTAGTCCAAGCCCGGCCTGTTCTATGTAGTGAGCTCCAGGACAGCAAAGCTTACATACAAAGACTGTCTCAATAAATAAAGGAATACATAAATAAATCGAAAATGAATATTATGATTATGTTTAAATGGCAGAATTCCACCAGCTCCTGTGATCACTTTGAAACCCTGTAAAATAAACAACACTCCCTGCTACACCTCTCTCTCTCTCTCTCTCTCTCTCTCTCTCTCTCTCTCTCTCTCTCTCTTTCTCTCTCTCTCTCTCTCTCTCTCTTTCTCTCTCTCTCTCTCTCTCTCTCTTTTTTTTGGTTTTTTTCAAGACAGGGTTTCTCTGTGTAGCTTTGCACCTTTCCTGGAACTCACTCTGTAATCTAGGCTCACCTTTCCTGGAACTCACAGACACACGCCTGCCTCTGCCTCTGCTGGGATTAAAGGCTTTCGCCACCACCCGCCCAGCCTTTCTTGCCTTCACTGTATTGTCTCCACTGACACACATAGGCAGACCCTGTGATAGATTCACAACATGCCTCCACAGTTGGGCATGTCCGGCGGACCTAGACACTTCCGCCTAGCCAGTTCTGGGTCAAAATAGCCATTTCCAGGTCAAAACGTCTCGCGTGACCAGGACCCATGGCTTTGCATGGTTGCATAAAGTGTGCATCGCAACCATGTGATCTACGCTCATGTGTGGAGTAGCCACATGAACCTGCATATGCATGTGCGACCCAGCCTTTATAAGTTAGCACCATATTCCCGGCTTCCTTCCTTATGCACGTGTCTTTCCAACAGGCCTGTCACATCTCTCTCTCTCTCTTATCTTAATAAAACTCTTGTTAGTGAATTCTGTCGTGTTTTGTGACATTTCCTCGCAGGGTAAGAGCGCCGCCAAATAACTAACACCCTGTATTTATCATTAATGATGAAACGTTTTACCCTTGGCAATTTTTTTTTTTTTTGGTTTTTCGAGACAGGGTTTCTCTGTGTAGCTTTGCGCCTTTCCTGGATCTCGCGCTGTAGACCAGGCTGGCCTTGAACTCACAGAGATCCGCCTGGCTCTGCCTCCCGAGTGCTGGGATTAAAGGCGTGCGCCACCACCGCCCGGCTACCCTTGGCAATTTTTATGCTTTACTAAGGAAATGGATTTAATATCACGCATGAGATGTACCTATGTTGATCCACACATCCTGTGCTGTACACGATAATAAATTACTGAAGAGCAGAAAATGTAAGTAGACACCAGTGTGGACCATATAGTGACCTATTGCTGCTTGACAAAGTTCTAGCACTTCCACATTGCAGACCTTGTGGGGGTGCCCAAAACAGCTTGACCACACAGCTGCCATGATAGGCTTAGAGGCCCAGACATAGCTTCTGGCAGTAGAAGCTAGATACCTAGACCCAGGAAAAGCCATAAACTGACCCCCACCTAGTGGGGCCTGCCTCTAAGGGGAAATATCTGACATTCCAAACATTCCCTATAACCCCGCCCCCTCCCCCCCCAACCTCTGCTATGATAAAAAACCCACCCTGCCTGGGCTCTGGGCTCTCTGCTGCATTGGACATGGAGTCCAAGCCCTGAGCTCGAAAATAAAGACTCTTTGCTTTTACATATGGGATTTGGTCTCTGTGGTAGTCTTTTGTTGGTCCCCACAATCTGGGCATAACAACTTCACTTCTCCAGCACCTTTTAACATTCATTTTTAGTGATTCTCAATATTAATGCCTTTCCCTTTGGGAAATTTGGTGTGGACTTCGGTAAAGGATAAAAATGTGTATAATGCAACCCCACATCTGACAGAGGATTGATCTCTAAGGTATATAAAGAACTCAAGAAATTAGACATCAAAATACTGATCAATCAAATTAAAAAATGGGCTAAAGAGCTAAACAGAGAATTCTCAAAAGAAGAATCTCAAATGGCTGAAAGACATTTAAAGAAATACTCAACATCCTTAATCATCAGAGAAATGCAAATCAAAATGACTCTGAGATACCACCTTACACCTGTCAGAATGGCTATGATCAAAAACACTAATGACAGTCTATGTTGGAGAGGATGCGGAGCAAAGGGAACACTCCTCCACTGTTGGTGGGAATGCAAACTTGTACAACCACTGTGGAAATCAGTATGGCGGTTTCTCAGAAAATTAGGAATCGAACTACCTCAAGACCCAGCCATACCACTCTTGGGCATATGCCCAAGGAATGTTCAATCATACCACAAAGATACATGCTCAACTATGTTCATAGCAGCACTATTCGTAATAGCCAGAACCTGGAAACAACCTAGATGCCCGTCAACTGAGGAATGGATTAAGAAAATGTGGTACATATACACAATGTAGTACTACTCAGAGAGAAAAACAATGACATCATGAGGTTTGCAGGCAAATGGATAGAACTAGAAAATATCATCCTGAGTGAGGTAACCCAAACCCAGAAAAACAAACATGGTATGTACTCACTCATAAGTGGATTCTAGATATAAAGCAAAGAACAATCAGACTGCAACCCACATATCCAGGGAGGCTACATAGCAGGGGGGGACCCTAGGATGACTGTGGCTTATAATAAGTTTTGGTTTTACTCAATCACTGGGCAGGCTTCAGTAAAACATTTCACTATTAGGATAAGAATTTGTGCTGTATCAAGCTAATAATAGAAAAAAAAAATTCAGCTGGCGGTGGTGGTGTACACCTTTAATCCCAGCACTCGGGAGGCAGAGGCAGGCGGATCTTTGTGAGTTTGAGGCCAGCCTGGTCTACAGAGCGAGATCCAGGAAAGGCGCAAAGCTACACAGAGAAACCCTGTCTTGAAAAATCAAAAAAAAAAAAAAAAAAAAATTCTGGGACTGGAGAGTTGGTTTAGTAATTAAGTCCTTGGTACTCTTCCAGAGAATCTGAATTCAATTCCCAGCACCCACATGGTGGCTCATAACCATTCACAGCTCCAGTTCCAGGGCATATGATGCCTTCTTCTGAACTCAGTGGGCACCAGGCGCACAGGTGGTACACACCCATACATACAGGAAGAATTGTCATACACATAAAAATAAAATCATCTAAAATAAAAATTTTAAAAATGAAAAAGAAAGCCGGGCGGTGGTGGCGCACGCCTTTAATCCCAGCACTCGGGAGGCAGAGCCAGGCGGATCTCTGTGAGTTCGAGGCCAGCCTGGGCTACCAAGTGAGTCCCAGGAAAGGCGCAAAGCTACACAGAGAAACCCTGTCTCGAAAAACCAAAAAAAAAAAAAACAAAAAAAAAAAAAAATGAAAAAGAAAATCCCAATATAATAAAAAAAAAAAACGCATAGCATGTAATTTTCCAATAAAGTAGAATTTTCAGTAATCATTTCAGGTGTGTAATGAGTGCAGCAGTGTGCCTGAGGAGTAACAAGTCCAAAGACAGGCCAAAAGCCTCAGGTATTAGGCATCTGGGCTTTGTGCTTTGCTTCTGTTGCCCAGCAACCTTGAATATAATGTCAATGAAGCCTAGGTCTGGTGGTCTGGTGGTTATATGCCTGTAGTCACAGCCACTGGGGAGACCAAGGCATAAAGCTCACCTTATTTATTGATTTTTATTATTATTTTTATTTACTTTTGTTTTCCAAGACAAGGTTTTTCTGTGGAACAGTCCTGGCTGAGGAAAGAATATTTAGCAGTGGTGGTTGCCTGTCCTGAATACTCAGTCAATATTCAGATTGCCAGTGTAAGGATTCGGTCCTTAATTGCGTCATCAGCCTGCGATGGCGTCCCAGCCTAAAAAGTAGGTGGGCCCTCTGTGCATCCCTCTCTTTCCTTTCCGTTCCTTCCTTCCATCTGTCTTCTCTCTCCCTCTCCCTCTCCCTCTCTCTCCTCTCTCTCTCTCTCTCTCTCTCTCTCTCTCTCTCTCTCTCTCTCTCTCTCCCTCTCCCCCTCTCTCCCAATAAAGCTCTAAAAAGGTAACTATGGCTTGTGATTCTTCCAACCAGCACTCTCCTCCACCGGCATGGCCGCCGGTGGCCAGCCACGAGCAGCGTGCCGTTTTAACCAACAGCCAGTCCCGAAGGGCCGGAAGCATTGCTCACAGCTCAGCTTATATACCAGAGACACCGAATCCAGGAGAACTGACCTGGAGGAGGAGAGAAGTGAGTTGATTGTTGAGGAGAGGATATTCCAGGAACTTATGGACCAATTGTGGGAAGATTGCTTCTCTGTCTCTGTCTCTCTCTGTCTCTCATATTCGCATGTGTGTGTGTGTATGGGTGGGGACTAGGAAATATTGTTAGCGTTGTTTTCTCAATTAATTCTTCCATTTATTTGTTTAAAACAACAACAACAACAAAAAAAAAAACAGTCCTGGCTGTCCAGGAACTCACAGAGATCTGCCTGCCTCTGCCTCCCAAGTGCTGGGATTAAAGGTATGCACCACTACTGCCTGACTGATTTTTTTTTTAACCTTTATTTTTATGTGTGTGGGTGTTCTGCCTGTTGTCTGTACACAGTGTGCATACACTGCCTGTAGAGGCCAAAAGAGGGCATCAGACCCCCTAGGACTGGAAGTACAGTTGTGTGCCACCTGCCACATGAACTCTGACTGGGAACAGAACATGGGTCCTCTGGAAGACCAACCAGTGCTCTTAACCACTGAGACACCTCTCCAGCCCTCAAAGGGTCACTTTAGCCCATTAGTTTAAGACAAGTCTGGATAATATAGCAAGATTCTTTGTTTTAAAATATATTTTCTAATGTAGCTACCCTTCAAACAAGTCTAGCGCTAAGAATCTATTTGAGAAAGCGGCTGTGGTGTCTCATACCCATGATTCCAGCACTGGGGAGGCCAAAGCAGGAATGCTAATTTCAGTTCAAGGCCAGCCTGGAATGTAAAGTGCTTTCCTGGCCAGCCTTAGTTACAGAGATACTGCTCCTCCCACCCCCAAAGAAAACCCACAAAATGTCTATCTTATAAGAATAAAAGGTGACAATTATTATTTACTTTGTGCCGTGTCCTGCTCCCTATATCATAAACATATAATTATTTTTGGTAAAAAAAAAAAATGTGTATAATGGCGGCCTCTCTAAACAAAATAATTCTTTGGAAAAAAATCCCTGCCACCACAGAACCAGAAATTCCAAAATACCTTCCTAATTACACCAAGAACAGGAAAGTTTTACTAGACATACCTGATCCCAAGGATGAAATGTCTACAATTCACATCCCGGGCCTGAGGCCATTAAGGGCAAGAGTTCAGTTAATAAATGTAGAGAAATCAGAATGGTACAGTATAATGGGAAAAGAGTAAGACATCAGGACCCTCCCTTTTGGGAGCCTTATGGAGGCTCATATAGTAAGACTCAGAAATTGTAGTATAGAGTCTTCTCCCTAGAAGAAGTCCTTTTCCCAAGGTCAGACATTTGGATAAGGTTCTCCATTCCCTTGGGGGCTTGAGGAAAGTTTCTGCTTGATAAAGTAGTCATTCTTATCTCTAGCAAGAGGAACTTGTGGCCCTTCCATTAACACATGACTGGTGCCTATTGTCAAGGTCAGTGCTGGATTCCTCAACCCCTGATCTCAAGCCACACCCCAGCTCACATGCTCCTTGTCTTCCTTTTAATCCTGTGTGCAACTATACAGTATAAAAGGTGTAGTCTTTTTTTTTTTCAATTAAACACTGCTGGCAGCCATCCTGATTCACCCTCAGATCGTGTCTGTCTCCTCCACCCTCCCTGCCAACTCCACACATCCTCTTTGGGACCTGAACCACACAGCCCCAGCCCCCCAACCCCACCAAAACAGGTCTCCAGCAAGCGCGTCTGTCATTAGTTTCTCTGGCTCTTTCTTTACTGTGCCATGCATGTACTTCTGTTCTTTGTGTGACGTGCTTACTCAGGTTCTGACCAGCCACCTCACAGTGAGATGGGGCAGGATGGGCAACTAACCTCTGTTGACCACTGATGTCCTTTATTCCCAGTTCTACATGAGTGCTGCTCGTTATTCTTAACCACTTCTGGAGTCACATGACCATGCATGTGCTGTCAGCAGCCAGGCGAAATGCTTAGTCACTCCAGGGCCATAGTGCTACGTAATCCATGAGTGTGGTCATGTATTTGCACACAGCGTGATCACATAATCTATGTGCATGAGTGGCATAGGTAGGTAAGCTCTTAGACACATGGGTGAGGTGACCTATAAAAGCAGGCTCTGCCCGGATCCACTCTCTCCCCCTCTTGCCAGAGGTAGCATGCACCCCTCTCCCTCTCTCCTTCCCCCTCCACCCCCTTTCTTTTGGTAGGCCTACCCACCTTCACCCTTTCCTTCCCTAATAAAAACTCTTACTGTGGGTTCCGTTGTACCTTGTGTTTTCTTGCGCCTGGCAAATAACGCCAACAAATAAATAACACTGCTAGGGAGTGATGATGGGTCAGACTAAAATTGGGGTGATCCTCTGAGTTCTCATATGTGACTTTCCCAAGGAGCGTAGCTGACACTTTCTTCACACTTCTAGGACTCAAACTTACAATGCCATCAAATATCACTAAAGGATTACCCCATTTAGGCTTTTTAAAGTTTATTTTATTTTTTATTTTATGTGTATGTATGTGAGTCTGTGTGGGTATCAGCACGTGTGGGAACCTTCAAATGCCAGAAGAAGGTGTTGGATCCCATGGAACTTGAGTTACAGGCTGTGGTGAGCTGCTCAGCATGGGTGTGGGGAAATAAACTGGTCCTATCCAAGAGCAACCACTTAGCCAACTCTACAGTCCCAATTTCTTTCTTTTTCTTTCTTTCTTTCTCTTTCTTTCTTTCTTCTTTCTTTCTTTCTTTCTTTCTTTCTTTTCTTTCTCTCTCTCTCTCTCTCTCTCTCTCTCTCTCTCTCTCTCTCTCTCTCTCTCTCCCTCCCTCCCTCCCTCCCTCCCTCCCTCCCTCCCTCCCTCCCTCCCTCCTTCCTTCCTTTCTTTCTTTGAGACAAGGTTTCTCTGTGCAGTTTTGGTGCCTGTCCTGGATCTCGCTCTGTAGATCAGGCTGGCGTCGAACTCACAGAGATCTACCTAGCTCTGCCTCCGAGTGCTGGGATTAAAGGCATGCGCCACCACCGCCTGGCCTTCTTTCTTTTTCTTTGTTAGACTTTGTTTCACTATGTAACTTGAACAGTTCTAGAACTTTACATGTAGACTAGTTTGGCCTTGAACTCACACAGATCTGCTGCCTCTGCCTCCCAATTAAAGGCAAGCATAGATTGCCCATCTCCAAGCCGCATTAGTTCATGTGTGAGGAGAGATCCAGCATTCATGGAGTTTGGCTGGACCAACAGGTATGCCCCATCTATCAGCATCTGTGAACTGACTGTGTGTTTTCCACATAATGACTGATGAACTCTGAAATTCATGCAGCAATAATTGCCCTGGACTTTGGCTAGAGACTGTACTTTATGAAGCAGATAATATGTAATATTCCCATAGACTTGTACACATCTAGGCATGTACATATATGAACTCTGGTGTAGTGACTAATAACCCCACAGAGCAGTGATGAGCACAGGTTAACAGTTTAGAGCTCATCATTGATGGATACATGCATGTATTCCCACATGAGCTAGGGTACATTCATGTCTGCATCCCTTACTCTACCCAGGAAATACATATAGTCCTCAATAGACATGTGATTGATAAATGATGTAATTAATGTGAAGGATTCAGGGTAAATGCTCAGGAAGTATGGCTATTGGCGCATCTTGCCATCCACTCACAGCTTATCATGAGTCATAGACTAAAGCCATGGATTCCAAATTCTCGGGCCATTGTTTTTCTATGACATATGCCTTCTTGGCCTGTAAGCAGCCATTTTAACTTCATTCAGACACTGGTTTAGACAGAATCATATGAAAGTTTAAACAAGATGCCTGTGTTGGCTTGAGTGCACACTCAGAATTTACTCCTAAATTAAGGCCAGCATTGTTCTGTAGAATGTTCTAAGGCCAGCATTGTTCTTTAGAATGTTCCAATTGACTGACCACGTCAGTAGACATTAGTTTGAATGAGATAGATCCAGAAACCTTGGCCAAACAGCATTATGTATCAAAATGTTTAGTAGCCTGAGATCTGTGAAAACCCACCATATCACATGATGAATACATCAGTAATATGAGGACTTCTATATGTTGCCTTTGGACAAGCCATAGAGAAGCCGTAGCTCAACTTTGTGACAGAGCCCTGAAGCATGGTTAGGAAACTAAACCACACAACACAACTGTTGTTGGTGGTTTTTATTTTTTTGGCTCTTTTGCTCTTTGGGGAGCCTGCCACCCAGCTCCCAAATAAATCACACATGGAAGCTTATTCTTTCTTAAAAAATGCCTGGCCTTAGCTTGGTTTGTTTCTAGCCAGCTTTTCTTAAATTAACCCATCTACCTTTTGCCTCTGGGTTTTTACCTTTCTCTATTTCTGTATATTTTTTCTTTACTTCTTTCTCTGTGGCTTCCTGTGTAGCTATGTGGCTGGCCCTTGGAGTCTTCCTCTCCTCCTCTTTCTCACTCCTATTTATTCTCTCTGCCTGCCAGCTCTGCCTATCCTTTCTCCTGCCTTGCTACCAGCTGTTCAGCTCTTGATTAAACCAATCAGGTGTTTTAGACAGGCACAGTAACACAGCTTCACAGAGTTAAACTAATACAACATAAAAGAATGCAACACATCTTTGCATCATTAAAACAAATGTTCCACAGCACAAACACATGTAACACACCTTAAAATATTCCACAACACACAACCAAGGCAATTAGGAGTTAACAGACCTGTTCAAAGCTACACCACAGGTCTATATGCAGATAAACACCAGGACAGCCAGGGCTACACAGAGAAACATTATCTGCTTTTGTGTTTGAAACAATGATAACCTCTTTGGATAACCAACCAACCAACCAAACAAAAACGAAGTATTTGATGGTAGATCAAGAGGGACATGGGTTCCTGACATAAGTATAATTTATATCCCTAGCATTCAGATAACCCCCAAAGCATCAAGTAACTGTTTCTGGTTCAATGAAATACAGAAAGTACACATTCTTAGGAACTTACTCACATGTAGAAAGGACATGTCTTGTACTATACTGAATAAAATACAGCTTTCGACAAAAATCAGAGGTGTGTGTGCTAAAAAATGTAGAGAGGCATACATTATTGTGTGAAATGCCTCAAAACATCTCTACCATTCCAGAGTAATTACAGTTTTTGAGACTAACAATTTCAGTACAATATCCTCAACTACATCAATGTCTACATTATAAAGGCCTGTTGTTTTAGACAAGGGTGTACCTATTAAGAACAAGCCTGAAGGTGGAAGCCAACTAAGAATTGATAAACATGTCTAGAGTGGTGGCACACATTTTTAATCCCAGAACTCATTCAGGAGGCAGACGCAAGAGGATATCTGTGAGTTGGAGGCCAGCCTGGCCTACCAATGAGTTCCAGGATGGCCAGGGCTACATGGTGAGACGCTTTCTCAAAAATCAAACAACAACAGTAACAACAACAACAAAAATGCTAATAAAAACAAACAAAAAGAGGGTTGATAAATATGTTAAGTTTTAAAAGTAAAATGCTTTATAAAAGCAGCAAATACCAGCCAGGCAGTGGTGGCGAATGCCTTTAATCCCAGCACCCGAGAGGCAGAGGCAGGTGGATCTTTGTGAGTTCAAGGCCAGCCTGGGCTACAGAGTAAGTTCCAGGAAAGGTGCAAAGCTACACAGAGAAACCCTGTCTCGAAAAACAAAAAACAAAAAAACCAAAACAAAACAAAACAAAAAGCAGCAAATACCTAAGTTATAGCATAAACCAATATTATACTATGTATAATATTAAAAACAAATATTTAAATAAGATATTCTGAAAACTATTGAGCAGAACAGTAGAAGGGACTGGACTCAGTGGCTAGTTTAGTCATACCTTGGTTTGAACAGCAATTCCCCATACCCTAGTCCTATTCCAACAAACGTACAGGTGTGACCACTATGCTCAGTGTTCACTCTGAGCAGTCTCTAAAGTGCACTGGCAGCGAGCGCACTGGCACGGATATACAGAATCACATAACCATGGCAGCAGCGTGTCACAGAGGGTGAGCTCACAATCCCTACTGAGATATCTGACTGCTGGCTGCTATGCAGGCAAGTGTGCCTATTCAAGTTCAGCACCACACGTAAGAATGGGTGATTTTGTTGATATTATGTATATGCTATTCTTCCCTACATGAGGGAGTCCCTGCAGGTGTCATACAGGGAAGTGAACTGTATGAAGAAAAGAGATAAGAATGAAAACTCGCTGGTGACGGCAGCGGCGGCGGCGCATGCCTTTTTTTTTTTTTTTTTGGTTTTTTCGAGACAGGGTTTCTCTGTGTAGCTTTGCGCCTTTCCTGGATCTCGCGCTGTAGACCAGGCTGGCCTTGAACTCACAGAGATCCGCCTGCCTCTGCTTCCCGAGTGCTGGGATTAAAGGCGTGCGCCACCACCGCCCGGCTCCGGCGCATGCCTTTAATCCCTTTAATTCCAGCACTTGGGAGGCAGAGTCAGACGGATCTCTGTGAGTTCAAGGCCAGCCTGGTCTACAGATTGAGATCCAGGACAGGCACCAAAGCTACACAGAGAAACCCTGTCTCAAAAAACCAAATAAATAAATAAATAAATAAAAACCCAGCACAGATTGACTTCATCACTGTTTTGGACAGGCACAGTAACACAGCTTCACAGAGTTAAACAAATGCAACATAAAAGAATGCAACACATCAACACATTTTTGCATCATTAAAACAAATGTTCCACAGCATAAACACATGTAACACACCTTAAAATATTCCACAACACACAACCAAGGCAATTAGGAGTTAACAGACCTGTTCAAAGCTATGCTATGCATCCTATATGCAGATAAACACCACTGTATCTCTGTACAACTTTTATTAGCCATCTTATATATACATTATATAGTGATTGTTGAATGTAAATACCAAATCAAGTTTGGGTGTGGTGGTGTATGCATTTAATCCTAGTACTTGGGAGGCAGAGGCAGAGGCAGGTGGATCTCTGTGAGTTTGAGGCCAACCTGGTCTACAAAGTGAGTTTAGGACAGCCAGGGCTGTTACACAGAGAAACCCTGCCTCAAAAAAAACAAAAACAAACAAACAAAAAAAAAGAGGCCAAGGTTGAATGCATCACCTCTATAGCTAGTCAAATTAATATGGGCAAGAGTAAGAGAATTATTAGAACAGCTAACAGAGGACTGAGGAAAGGGGAAAGCTATTCTCAATTCATCTATCTCTTGATTAATTTCTGCTAATATTGTTTGCTGTGAGCAAGATGGGTTTAATACAACTTATTACAAGGCCATCACACTGTGTTCCTAAAACTAGGGTATCCCAGGGAAGACCAGTAGTGGTATGGATGAAGAAGAGTTCTGTGGGAGGTAACCTCTAAAGACCAGCTATTACCTAACCAAGGCCTGGCCATGATCAGGAACAGAATGTTAGAAAATTCTAGAACTGTATAGAAAAGTAAAGTCAAGACAAACTAGCCTTCAGAGAAACAATATTAGGAGGCTCATGGCCATAAACACTCATGATGTGGGCATCCTTTAGGGGAGAAAGTATCATGGCTGTAAGTAGCCACAATGTGAACCTGAAAGGATACAGTCCCTTCAGCTTCATAACACAAAGGTAGTTTCTATCATAGGTTTTCAGAGGGTATGGTCAGGTTCTAAACCATATGACCTTCTATTCATTCTGATAACTGCTTGGCTATGCTTTCAAGGCCATGGATATTCTAGGCTTCCGGTGATCGTGTGCTACCTCTGCTACCCACTACTGCTCCAGATCTACACAAAGCACAGCCAGACATCATCTAAAAGTAAACAAAATTGATTGCTCCATGCAGTATCACTACCAAAACATTTATCAACCATCATAAACTACATGAACAAGCAAAGTACATGCTGTACAGATGTAAAAAGGTCAAAATGAAACACTTCATTTTGTAGTAATTAAGAAATACGAGCCGGGCGGTGGTGGCGCACGCCTTTAATCCCAGCACTCGGGAGGCAGAGGCAGGCGGATCTCTGTGAGTTCGAGGTCAGCCTGGGCTACTAAGTGAGTTCCAGGAAAGGCGCAAAGCTACACAGAGAAACCCTGTCTCGAAAAACAAAAACAAAAACAAAAACAAAAAAAAAAAAGAAATACGAATTAGGGGCTGGAGAGATGGCTCAGAGGTTAAGAGCACTAGCTGGTCTTCCAGAGGACCTAGGTTCAATTCCCAGCGCCCTCACGGTGGCTCACAACTATCTGTAACTCCTGTCCCAGGGGAACCAACACCCTCATACAGACCTACATGCAGGCGAAACACCAATGTGCATAAAATAAATGAAAAGAAATTAAATAAATATGAATTAGCAGCCAGGTGTGGTGGTACCTTTAATTCTAGCACTGAGGAGGCAGAGGCAGGCAGATCTCTTAGCTGGGAGCCAGCCTGGTCTACAGAGCCAGTTCCAGGACATCTGGGCTACACAGAGAAACCCTGTCTCAGGGAAAATAAAATAAAATTTAGAGAAAATAGGATAAATCTCTTACGTAATCTGCTGCCTGAACTGAAACCCATTCAGGCTGGTTCCTTCGGGGGATAACGGGGAAAACGAAACTGCTGGAAGTCTTGGTTGTAGTTGCTTGGTTTGGGTAGGGTACAAAGAGTTTAAAGAGCAGACATGAGGCTACAGGGAAAATGAGGGAGCAATAGTCACATGACCGCCACCTTCCTCTTAATCAAATTCAAACCAAAACACCTGGAGGCAAAACAGTGGACAACTGAATCAGCAGGGCCTGTTAAACAGTAAAAGCATTCTAATTCTTTGGAGGCTGAGATGGGCTCTGCAAGTAATATGCAGTAATATATACTTGGGAAACTAGGATTCCAAAAACTCTGCCTCCAAAATAAAAGGAAATCACAAATCAACTGTCGCCCAGATAAGAATGACCAGGGATCTGATCTTCCTCACGTCTTCACAAAACTGATGCCCACAAACATCACGGTGGCTAGCTCCAGCTCCCTGTGGGAGTCCGAAAATAAGAGACAAGGTGTGGGTGATACGGCTTGTGTGTTTGTGAAGTAGCCTCAGCTGGGAGCATCTCAGGAGAATAGCTCAAACGAATATATGGACCTGTGGGAGCATCAGGGACATCTCTACCTCATGCCCAACAGGGACCCCAGTTAACTGGGAGACACCTAGAGAGGAGATGACAGTTTAGACTGAAAGAAGAAATTCATGCATACATGAATTGGGAATTTAGAAACAAATGAAATTTGTCAAATTTGTTATGTGTTTCAATAACCACGTCTGCCATTTAGTTTAAGACATGATACAGTACCGTGAAGGATTTCTAAAGGCAACAGTTCAGAGGTAAAGAAGACAGCAGACAGCAGGAGAGACATTCTGCCGACCCTACTAGCCCGACCGCCCTGAGCCCACGTCTTTTAAAGTAACACGGAATAAACTAGAACACTGGAGGTCACTTAAGTCAAGTCACCAGATCAAATTCTCAGGGTCAGCAGTATGGTGGGTAGGCCTAGGATGTGAGAGTCCGCCCCCGCCCCCCCCCCCGCCCCTCCCCGTGGCCCCAGCCCCGCCCCTCCCCGTGGCCCCAGCCCCGCCCCTCCGCGTGGCCCCAGCCCCGCCCCTCCCCGTGGCCCCAGCCCCGCCCCTCCCCGTGGCCCCAGCCCACCTACTCGCCTTGCACGCTCTGGCTGGGGGCGTGGCCGGATCAAGCATTGAAAAGCGCGGCTGGCAGCCAGGTGCGGCACCTACTCCTCCTGCATGCAGTCTGAGCCTTCCAGCATGGGGCCCCATACTACCGATGCTCACGCCGAGACGATGCGGGACCCTTCCTCGCACAAGCTGCTCAGCGCCCCGCCTGTATCTCCGCGGCTTCGTGTGCGGCCCTGGTGGTTCCCAGAGCACGAACTCGAGAATCCTCTGGTGCTCTACATGGAGGCCTGGCTGGCAGAAATGATCTTCGGTGAGCTTCTCACCACAGGGGTCTGGGTTAGCTCCCCCTATTATTCTATAGGGGCCGCAAGTCCATATTCCATTCCCCAGCCCCGTCTGTCCATCAAGCCCATCAGAGCCCGCCCCTTTCCCACCTGAAGCCCTTCTTCTTAACTGCTTAGTCTCTTTATCTGTTTAGGCCCAAACCAATCCCTAATCTCAGAAATAGAGTGGATAAGCCAGGCTTTGCTGAGAGTGGATACAGTCGATTCTGGGAAGATGGCTGAAATCACCATATATGGACGACCCTCTGTAAAGAATCGAATGAAGAATATTCTCTCGAACCTGGCGACTTGGCACAAAGAACAACGCATCCAAAGAGGTAAGAGACTTTGGAGACCTACCTGGGGAGCAAGCCACCGGATGATTCCCAGCTTCCGGAAACTTTCTCTCACAATTTCTTGCAGTTTCCAAACACCGGGCAATGAGTGTCTCTGGGGAATCCCTTTTGGAGGAGACCCTTGAGAACCCAAGTGCTGGCCGGACACACCCAGGCCCATCACCCTCCAGTTCAGCCTTAGGCAACACTCTTCCCAGATCCCAGGTCCAGGACCCCTTCTCTTTAAAACCACGCTAGAGCGGCCTCCTCTTCCCAACTCGAGGGAGTTAGATACCATTTCCCCCGCCGACTGTTGGTGTTGATCCTCTTTCAGCTGCGAAGATGAAACAACTTGAGGAATTCTTGAAGAACCGTTCCTCAAACCACCAGCTTACGCCGGTGAATGAGGCACTTGCTGACCTACAGACGGTCCCCGCCTCAGCCCCTGGAGGTGAAGAAAAAAATAGATTCTTAAAATCTCTACAGATTTGTTTTCTTTCCTGCCTTTGTGGATACCTGCTTGCTTTCCCTTGCAAATAGCAATTTGTGGAACTATTCCAATATAGAAATGACTTACTTTTTGTCTGTTATTTTCATCACATGCAATAAAGTTAATTTATAAAATTAGCCCAGTTGATGTGAGGTGCATGTAGGTTGTATTCCTACAATTTCTAGTACATCTGTCAGACTCCTGAGGATGGCTTAAGGTAAGTGTTTTTTTTTGTTTTTGTTTTATTTTCAAGACAGGGTTTCTCTGTGTAAACAGTCTTGGCTGTCCTGGAACTCTTTGTAGACCAGGCTGTCCTCGAACTCCCTGAGATCTGCCTGCCTCTGCCTCCCAAGTGCTGGGATTAAAGGCGAGTGCCCCATCACCACTACCACCACCACCAGGCTTAAAATGGTTCTTTAAGTGTTTGAGATGGGGTAGTGGTTTCCCAGGCTGGCTAACTCCTGTGCTCAAGCAATCCTTTTGCCCTGGTTGCCCCTGTAGTTAGGCAAAAGGACATCATTACGCTGTAAACTCTTCACGCCTTTGTACTTTGTTCCTATTGAGACAGGGTATCTTGATGTAGACCTTGGCTGCCTTGGAACTAGTAGACAAGGCTGGCCTTCAACCCAGTTCTGTCTGCTTCTACCTCTCAAGTTCTTTGATAATGTGCATTGGTATTTTGCCTGTAGGTATGTTTGTGTGAGAGTGTCAGATTCCCCTGGAGGTGGAGTTGCCATGTGGGTGCTGGGAATTGAACCCAGGTCCTCCTCAGTGCTCTTAACCACTGAGCGATCTCTCCGGCTCCCCAACCCCTTTGTACTCCTCCCCACCCCTACTCCACACACAGGGTTTCTCTGTAATAATCTTGGCTGTCCTAGAACTTGCTTTGTAGACTGGCTGGCCTCACAGAGACCCACTTGCCTCTGCCTGCTGAGTGCTGGGGTTAAAGACGTGGACCATTACTGCCTGGCCCCTTTGTACTTTTTACCTGGTTGGTTTTTTTGTTTTGTTTTTTAAACAACCTTCCGGCTGTTTCCTTCCTCTCCTCCCTCACCCTCCTAACTCTCCTCCCCATCCACTCTTTCTATTCAAGAGAGGGCCAGGCCTCCCATGGATATCAACCAAACAAGGCCTATCTACTTGAAGGATAGATGAGGCAACCCAGTATGAGAAATAGAGTCCCAAAAGCGGGCACAAGAGTCAAAGACGACCCCCTGCTTCCACTCTTAGTGCAAAAGAAGACCAAGTTACACAACTGTAACACGTATGCACAGTGCCTAGGTCAGTCCTATGCAGGCTCCCTGGTTGGTTCAGTCTCTGTGAAGCCCCTATGAGCCTGGGTTTTAGTTGATTCCGTGAGTTTTCTTGTCCTTGACCCCTCTGGCTCCTACAATCACCTCTTCTGCTGGATTCCCGATTACCTAGTTGATTTGAGGCATCGGTCCTCAACCTGTGGGTCTCTTTGGGGGTTAAATATCAGATAACCTGCACATCAGATTTTCAGATTCGTAAAAGCAAAATTATGAAGTAGCAACAAAATTTTACGGTTTGGTCAACGCAACATGAACTGCATTTAAAGGGTTGCAGCCCTAGGAAGGTTGAGAACCACTGATTTAAGGTGTGCAAGAATTCACAGCCAGGTGGTGGTGGCACATGCTTTTAATCCCAGTACTCGGGAGGCAGAGCCAGGTGGATCTCTGAGTTCGAGGCCAGCCTGATCTACAGTGAGTTCCAGGAAAGGAGCAAAGCTACACGAGAAACCCTGTCTCAAAAAACCAAAAAAAAAAAAAAAAAAAATTTGGGAGCTCCTCAAAACAAAGTCCCTAGGCCTCACCTCGGTGGATTCCCAATGAGAGGATGCATTGATTAGCATTTGTAACCAGCTCAGCCTGTTGAAGCACTCCTTTAGGGCAATCATTATAGGCCCTCAGGTGCGTATGGCTCAGTCATGAGGTTTAATGTCTGCAATGTCACAAATCACAAAAATCTCAGGTAATGTATGTTTACAGGCTCAGGTCATAGGCCTCAGAGCTGGCCATCCCCGGGTTTTCTAGCAGTTTCTTCCAAATTGTAGCATTCTCTAGAGGGTGGAGACATTCAGGAGGAAAACAAACTTCCTTTGTCTGGGAACACTGAAACTTGGAAGGCTCACCAATCCCTGTGAGAAGCAGCAACAGTGAGCACCTGCTGGAGGAGGGAGACTGGCCAGTTGAGCTGCCAAGAGCAGCTCCTGGGACCTGTCAAGCTACGCATAGGAGTTGTAGTAAGAGGCCCAGGTTGCAGCTTTCCTGTCAGCCATGTTGGGTGGCCTTCTGAGTGCTACAGCTGATAGTCATCCTGTAAGCCACCCTCACCCATACTCTTGTACTCCAATTAAAGTCATTGGTTCGCCAGTCAGGACTGGGGTGCAGTAATGACTTTGGTCTGTTGTGGGTTCCCTTTCTGGGGTGAGTAGACAGTGTACTGTGTCACCTCAGGAAATGTCTTTCACACAATGTACTGGCAATGTGGCACATGTTCTTCTTGGACCATGCGACTTTCCTTTCCCCAGGACGCCGGGATGGTCAGTCTGCAGGACCATACCTACTCTTGCTGTCTCCACCTCAGGAGGTGGAATTCTTGGTGCAAATGGCCTGGGGGCACAGGCCTGGAACCCTGAGGAGGCAGAGGCAAGCAGATCTCTGAGTTCAAGCCCAGCCTGGTCTACATAGCAAGTTCCAGGCTAGCCAGAGCTATACATAGAGACCCTGTCTCAAAAATAATGGTGCATAAACTCTGGAATTAGACAAAGTTATGGTTGGTTGGATATTTTTTCCCTTTGATAGACAATAAGGTGTTCTGACTCTTTACAGATGATTTACACACACACAGAAGAAGAGTCTTTTTAATTGAACACTGGCTTGTTTTATTCCTTTTCAACTTCATTTTCACCCTGGCTTTCAACTCGAGAGAGTGTGTGTGTGCGCGTGTACATGTGCTAATTGGGATTGAGCTCGGTAAACATAAGATAGATTTGATTAATCTGTGCAGATTTATGCAACAAACAGTAATCCATAATTAGCAGTGCCTTTGTGCTCTTACCCCTCAAAATTTTAGCCTGTGTGCATTTTTATTTGATGTTGTTAAGCCAATTATGCTTCCTGTGTCTCTAGCCCTGCCCCATGTGTTAGGAATAGAGGATCCTGCTTTCTGTCTCACAGAGATTCATCATACTTTTTTCTTGGTGTGAATTTTATAAAAAAAAAAATCAAATATTTTATCTATTAAGCAGATTGATTAAGCTTTATTAATAGTTATGCTTAAAACTTACATTTTTTTCCAGTAACTTCTGGACTTTTTGTTTGTTTTTCGAGACAGGGTTTCTCTGTGTAGCTTTACGCTTTTTCTGGAACTCACTCTGTAGCCAGGCTGACCTCGAACTCACAGAGATCCGCCTGGCTCTGCCTCCTGAGTGCTGGGATTAAAGGCGCTCGCCACCACCGCTCGGCGTGGACATTTCTATATTTCTACCATAATTTGTATTCATTAGCTTGTACTTAAGTCTTAAGACCGAGGACCATAGACTGGGTGTATTTTCAGATAAAGCTTTTATTTTTTTTTAATGTGTACAGGTGTTTTGCCTGTATCTATGTATGTCTGTGTACCACATTTGTGCTTGGTGTCTGCAGAGGCCAGAAAAGGGCATCAGAACCCCTTGGAACTTGAGTTACAAGCAGTTATTAGCCTCCATGTGGGTGCTGGGAATTAAGCCTGGGTCCTTTGGAAGAGCAACCAGTGCTCTTAGCCACCAAGCCATCTTTCCAGTCCCCAGATAGAGCCTTGGCATGATGACTCAGCAGTTACAAGCACTTGCTGCTCTTCAAGAAGACCAGGGTTTCAGTTTCAGAACCTGTTTGTTGACTCACAGTGATTTCCGGGTCCAGGGGAACTGAGGCTCTCTTCTGGACAATGCATTAGTGTGGTGATCAGATACACATGTGGCCAAACCACCCATACGCAAAAAAATAAGTATCAGGGGAAAAAAATTTTTTTTTGTTTGGTTTTTCCGAGACAGAGTTTCTCTCTCTCTGATTTTTCTAGACACAGTTTCTCTATGTAACAATCCTAGCTGTCCTGGAACTTGCTTTATAGACCAGGCTGGTCTCCAATTCACAGATCCACCTGCCTCTGCCTGTCCAGTGCTGAGACTAAAGGCATGTGCAGTGCACCATGTCTGACTTTGGAAACAAATTCTTTTTGTTTTTGTTTTTGTTTTTTGAGACAGGGTTTCTCTGTAGCTTTGCGCCTGTCCTGGAACTCACTCTGTAGACCAGGCTGGCCTCGAACTCACAGAGATCCGCCTGGCTCTGCCTCCTGAGTGCTGGGATTAAAGGCGTGCGCCACCATCTTCCGGCACAAATTTTTTTTTTTTGAGGCAATGAATATAAAATTAAATTCTATCACTATTCCTGTGAACACATCCTCACAGGAAAAGGAAATGTGGACAAAGGTGGGAACACAGAAGAAAGGTCATGTGGTGACCTGAGTGGACCCAGACACCAAACCTAGTGATCAAACTCCAGTTTGGAATTTTTTTGTTTGTTTGTTTGTTTTTCAAGACAGGGTTTCTCTGTGTAACTTTGCGCCTTTCCTGGAACTCACTTGGTAGCCCAGGCTGGACTTGAACTCACAGAGATCTGCCTGGCTCTGCCTCCTGAGTGCTGGGATTAAAGGTGTGCGCCACCACCGCCTGGCCCCAATTTGGAATTCTAACTCCCAGAATTAAAGAGAAGAATTTCTGTTGTTTAAGCTGTCTACTTTGTGTTGTTTTGTTGTGGTACCCAGAGAAATTAAAACATTTAACACTTGATATATGTGTGTTCCCTTACAATCCATTTGCCAATGTTAGTTTTTTGTGAGCTTTATAACTTATACTTTGTGTATGAGAGCCTCTGTGTGTGTGTGTGTGTGTGTGTGTGTGTGTGTGTGTGTGTGTGTGTGTGTGGTGTGTGTGTGTGTGTGTGTGTGTGTGTACATTCCTGTGCTACAGCATCTGGAAAGCACCTGAGCTGCTGGGTCCTGGGTAGGGGTTTGATGCTGATGGCTAGAGGGCCTCCCTGCCCCAGGGAAGACAGTAACAGAGTTTGAGAACACTTGGCTCATGAAGGAAAATGATGCTCCCTTTCTTCTTTGCAAGTAATAGATGATTTGCCATTCTTGATTGAACATTTTCAACTCTTGTTTCCAAACATTTAGCACAAGGAGGAAACAAAACCAGCTGACTCCACTCTTCCCAACGTCTAGGGCAGAAACAGAACCACAAGGAATGACTGCTAGAGACTTCCACAGATCAAAAGAGTGCTAGCTTCCATTCTCATGGACTCCCCGGAAAACATACTGAGTGACAGCCTCTGGGAACAACAAGGAGTGTGTTTGCTGGTGACCTCAAGGACCTCCATGAATGTCTCAGGGTTTCTATTGCTGTGATAAAACACCAGGACCAAACCAACTTGAGAGGACGTCCTGGGAAACAGGGCAGCAACTCAACACAGGAGCTGATACAGAGACCATGGAAGAGTGGTGCTTACTGGCATGTTCTTCATGGCCTGGTCAGCTTGTTTTGTTATACACCCCATGATCACCTGCACAGGAGTGGCACCACACACAGTGGACTGGGCCCTCCCCCATCAATCACTAATTAAGGAAATGCTCTACAGACTTGCCCACAGGAAAATCTTATGGAGGTATCAATTGAGTGTTCTTCTTCCCAGATGACTAGTTTGTGTCAAGTTGACATGAAACTGTCCAGGATGATGGGGGAACTCTGTCTCAGCCTGATGAGCCAGGAGAGTAGTGTGAGGGGATGGGAAGGATGTCTCAGAACTTAAGAGCACTTGCTTGTCTTTTAGAGTATTCAGGTTCAGTTCCCCACACTTACATGGCCACTCAAAATCAAACTCCAGTTCTGGGAGATCGAATGCTCTCGCTTCTGGCCTCTGTGGGCACCAGGCACGAATGTGTTGCACATAGATGCTGGCCAAACACTCAAAAAAAAAAAAAAAAGAGTGTTAGTTGGCCTCACCTGTCTCAGCATACCTTGGCAACCAGAAGTCTTCCCTGTTAGCTCCAGGAGTAAGAATCAAGGGTTCCCAAACATAGTCATTTGTCTTTCTAGATCCTTCCCCCAACTCAAAGTCTTTCCTCGGGAGGGTATTTCCAAAGGAGTCAGGATTGGCTGGTACTTTGCTCCAGGTGGTTTGTGGACATGGTCAGCTAAATTCAGTGTGTCCTGTGATAATGAGGCAGGCCCGGTATCAAGGTTTCAGGCTTCAGGGTTCCTATACTCATCTGAATCAGTGTGTGTGTAACACTAGCCATAAAGGATAGTCTCTGACAGAAGACTGGTGCCTCCACCATTTGGCACAGAAGTTGGGGAGCTGAGCTGGGGAGAGAGAGAATGGCATGAAAATGGGGCCCCCAGTCACTGGAGAGGCTTTCTCTGTGTCATGACCCAATGGTCTGAGTATATATAGGTGTCAGGGGCCTCTCTCTGTCTTCGCTTACTGGCCCACTCATCAAGTATCATATCCAGCAGTTAGGCCTCTAGACGATCTGCTTTTGGATTATTTGGGTAGTAGGTATAGAACCTGTCCGACAGTTGGCAAAAGTCTCCCAGCACCTGAAATAATGTCCCCTTTTGTTGCTGAACTTAGCCTTTTGAAACCTCTTGAGAATGGCCCTGGGACGAAGCAAAAACAGACAGGCCCAGATTGGTGGCCCAGGTCTGTAATTCTAATCCCAACACAGGGGAGGTGGAGGTAGCAAGGTCTTTACCTACAGAGGGAGTTAGACCAGCATAGCGGCACGAGCTACATGAGATCCTGTTAAAACACACTCGTGCGAATGCATGCACACACACAATCTGTGCAGGATCGCCTTTTATAGCTTTTTAAGATCGAAGCCATAAAAGTCCAGTTTACCAGGGCTTTTAAGGTGTTATGTTGCCCCTCCTATCAAAGAAATTGGGGATGAAGATTTAGAAATTATGAGGAAAGTTCTCAATGGGGAGATGGGCTAGGCACGCTCCCTTAAAGTTTCTTTTTATTAGCTACCTGGTCCTGTATAATACTTCCATTTTTCTCTTTCATTAAAACATTTCAAAGGATAGGGCCTAGTAGCCCACGTCTTTAATCCCAGCACCCAGGAGGCAGAGGCAGGATCAGAGGCGGATCTCCGAGTTCCAGACCAGCCTGGTCTGAAGAGTGAGTTCCAGGACAGCCAGGGCTCCACAGAGAAACCCTGTCTCAAATAACAACAAACGTTTCAAGGGGTGGTTGAGATTGCTCAGTGGGGAGAGGCACTTGTCCCCAGTCTGACTACCTGAGCTCAAGTACCAAGACCCACACTGTGGATGGAGAGAACCAGCTTCTCAATTATCCTGACTTCTTCCACACTTATAACTGTTGGGTTTCAAACCTGGGACGAATGGCCGAGGTGCCTATTTAACATATCAAAGTGGATCCCGCAGTCCCTACCCGCTATAGGGTATGGCTGGCTGGCTGGCATGCCCTACCCAATACCCAAGACTTCTCCAGCCCAGGGCCTAGCCTGCTCTTCCCCAGCTGCCCTTCCCTATATAATCCAGCCATTTTGGTTACCTGGCTTTTTTTGTCTACCCTCTTAGCCCGTCTCTTGGCCCAGGCTGTTTTTCTTGGTTGGCAGCTCTTCCCCCACTACCCCCCCCCCCCCCCCCCCTCCTAACATGGCTCAGGATATGTCCACTCTGGACTCTCCCGATGTTCCCGCCTCGGGCTATCCTCTCCCACATATCTACAGTAAACTTTCTCCTCCATCACACCTAGGAGCAGTCATGTCCTTTCCTTTTTATTTCTTTTTTTCATTCAGTAACCTTCTACACACACACACACACACACACACACACACACACACACACACACAAAACAGAATGAAAACCTCAGAGGAGTTGAGAGAGGTGTCAGCAGTTAGGAGGGCTTACTGCTTTCATAAGACCCAAATTTGGGCCCTTAGTATGTAATCCTGTAATTCCATCTCCAGGGGATCTGACCTCTGGCTTCCGTAACTTCCAAAACTCACATGCACATAGCCCCCCACAGCATTCTTAACCGCTGAGTCATCTCTCAAGCACCTCTTTTTTGTTGTTGAGACAGGGGTCTCACAACATAGCTCAGTCTGGCTTTGAACTCAGGCTCCTCCTACCTCCGCCTCCCAAGTGCTTATCCCAGCCACTCTGTAGAAATTTCTAAACAACTTGGTAATATAGCCCATATTTGTTTTCTCCACTGCATTGATATAGTCTCTGAGTCAAGAATGCTTGCACAGCATTTTACTGTCCCTTTAATCTACTACTAAAAGGCCCCTGACTTTCTTTGTTTACATCACAGTTGATAAACAGGTGGTCTGTCCCTCTGTCTCATTGTCTCTATTGTAAAGCAATGTCCTAAGACTTCCAGACCTTTTAAATACCCAGTCTCCACTCACATCCATCCAACAGTTCTTAGCTATTGGTGATCATTTTCTAACTTTTTTTTTTTTTTTTTGGAGACAGGGTTTCTCTGTGTAGTTTTGCGTCTTTCCTGGAACTCACTTGGTAGCCCAGGCTGGCCTCGAACTCACAGAGATCCACCTGCCTCTGCCTCCCGAGTGCTGGGATTAAAGGCATGCGCCACCACTGCCCGGTTTAGATATTTGGCTTTTTTTGTTTGTTTGTTTTGGTTTTTTTTGGTTTTCTAACTTGTTAATGCTAGTTAAACCAAGTGGCACATGCCTCTAGCCTCAGGCAATGGCAGGCGGATCTCTGTAAGTTCAAGGCCAGCTTGGTCTACAGAGTGAGTTCCAGGACAGCCAGGGCTACAGAGAGAAACCCTAACTCAAAAACACCAAAGAAAAAAACCAAAATAAAACAACTTTGCTTTAAGCTGTTAGTAATAGCCAGCTGGAAGGACTTTACACATTACCAGGCTGTGCCGGGCCTGGGAAAACCAGGCTTCATCATAAACCATAAAGCACTGAAATCACCTTTTCACCAGTGAACCCACTGTGTGACTTCAAATTTTTCTGAAGTACTGTTTTAAATAATGAATAAACCAAATTTATTCAGAGGATATTCTGAAGCCTAGACCAATTTGGGGTGCAGTGGCCAGGCAAGGCACATGTGAGGTGAGCTTTGGAACCCAGGTCAGTGCAAAACATCCAAATTAGACCTTCAACGAAGATTGTGGACACACTTTAAGGGCACTGTGGGGTTTTAGTGAAAAGAATGAATCCCCAAATTTTGTTTTCATTTTTATTAAATGACAAAAATTATAGTTGACTTCTTGGAGGTTGCTCAGGCACCCCACAAAATGGCACCCCAGGATCTGATTCCTTCTGGATGGGGAAAACCATAGCCTTTTAGGAGGTCTTCGAACCTTCCAGTGTGGATTCCCGCTTTTCAGGGTTCAGGCTCAATCAGTTATTTCCCAGAGGAAGGCCATTAGCACCAAATTCTATTCCCAAGAAGAGGGCAGTACACGCGACAGCTCTAGTTAGCTTGGGACAGCTGGGCAGGGCTGGTGGTGGGCTGGCGTTGTCTCCTAGGGGGCACAGCTGGAGGGTGCAAGCTGTGAGATCGAGCCCCGAAGGGGGAGGGCCCTAGTGGGCGTGGTCTAGCCAGCCACCGCCCCTACAAGTGCTAAGCTTTCTGAGCGCTGGGGCTGTGGGCTACAATGTTAAGTCTACACTAGTCTTCGCTGGAAACTGGCTGCTTCTGACGAACGGAGATGGAAAGCTACCCGACCCGTACAGATATCCCGCCATGGGTGAAAATTCCCGAAGATCTGCAAGATCCAGAAGTATTCCAAGTCCAGACTCCGCTGCTAAATTCTCTGTTTGGTGAGTGGCAAGTTTTGACCCCGCTGCTCAGCTCAGGCCTAGGCTCCCTGGCCTGGAGCGCTCATTTCCTCTCTCCAACAGGCCCACAGGGATCTCGAATCCCTTACATCGAGCAGGTGAGCCAGGCCATGTTCGAGCTGAAGACTCTGGAATCTTCCGAACTCACCGAGGTCTTAGTTTATGGCTCTCACAACAACAAGCTTCGGGCCAAATGGATGCTTCAATCCATGGCTGAGAGGTGCCGCCTGCGCCTGGAGAGAGGTGAGACTCGCTAAGAGGTACTCGGAACCAAGGCTTGGTGGAGGAGCCTCATCCCTCTACCGCTCTTACCTCCCGCCTCACCGCGGCTCCACTGCCTGCATGACCCTAAGGGTGGCTTGCCTTGGGCATCACCAGGGACCCCCTCGGTCTCTGGGCTGTCTCTGAGAATCTTTTGGTGGTTCGGGGCTCCAGAGGTGAGTCTAAGGTAAGAGGGGGGTAGGGATTGGTCCCTCTGGGCAGGGTTACCTGAGGTAGCTCTGTCCCACCCCTCTCCCATCTCCAGGCTTCCTAGGAGAACGTTAGAACTGGCCCAGTGGTGCCTGGTTCCAGACCCAGGATGCTAGACTCTAATTAGAGGTCCACAAAAAGATGCTGAAAAGAGGCGGGTGAATGGTGAGGGCTCCTATTGTTCCCCAACACTTAATCCTCCTATTGGTGTTTCTCATGCAGGAATGCTCAAGCTGGAGGAAGCCATGAAGACCCTGGAACTCGGCCAGTGTTGAGAGTGAAGCCAGTTTCCAGTGTATTGGAGTGGTTCTGGCATGGTTTCTAACTTTGTTGTAGTCTTTATCGTCTAACGAGATATTTCTGGATCCCAGCCTTGCAGTGAGTTCTGATGAGAATATCTCTTTCCAAGGTTGCCAATAAATAGTGAAATTTAAATAATCAAATAGTTTCTTGATGCTGTATCTAATGGATTGAAGGTCACAGTTTTAGAGCAGATGCACCACGAAGGTGTGATCCTTAAGCTTAACCCTTAGGGCTTGTCACTGAACTGAAATCCTAGGGAAGTATGTACCATACTGTCTGGAACTCACCCGGAATATCATTAAGAACAATAGCTCTAAAAGGCACTGATGTAAAATACCACTTGAGAGCACGCCATCATTAAAAATATGGAAGAGCCTTTTCCAGTGCACCTTTGTATGCTTGTAAATGCCTTAACAGAGTACAGCTTGTGGAATCTTTTGTTTTGTTTTGTTTTTTTGAGACAGGGTTTCTCTGTGTAGTTTTGGTGCCTG
The DNA here is from genome assembly GCF_007827085.1 of Peromyscus californicus insignis. Taxonomy (NCBI): domain Eukaryota; kingdom Metazoa; phylum Chordata; class Mammalia; order Rodentia; family Cricetidae; genus Peromyscus; species Peromyscus californicus. The sequence goes on along the minus strand of NW_026294402.1, from coordinate 73,208,524 downwards.
TCCTGGATCTTGCTCTGTAGACTAGGCTGGCCTCGAATTTAACAGAGATCCACCTGGCTCTGGCTCTTGAGTGCTGGGATTAAAGGTGTGCACCACCGCCGCCGCCCATCTTAGCTTGTGGGATCTTCAAGCTTCTGCATTCACCCTGTTGTGAAATATTCCCTAAATTGTGATATGGATTGTGCATTGCTGCATTAGCCACCAGAGGGAAAGTGGAACTTCTGATGGCTGAAGAGCCACCAGAGTAGGTATTGTAGTTTACCCTAGTAGCAACTAACTTGATAGTTAACCTGAAATAAACCCCACTTTAGGAAGCTTTCTGGCTCTATAGCCTTAGGCAAGTTGTTTACCCCACTCCCCCTTCCCTCCATCTACCTTTAATTTAAATATATGCAGGGTCTCTAGGCACTTGGGAGGCAGGAGGATCAGGAGTTCATGGCCAGTCTCAGCTACAAAGCAAGTTCTAGGCCAATTTGGGTTTACAACCCAATCTCAAAACAAAAAAAAATATATGTGTGTGTGTTCATAAACAAGTACACGTATATGTAGGGTACTTAGAAATAAGTACCCCATGTAGCAACAAATACTATCTTGCAGAGATTGACAGTAATGGAAGAAAACCCCTCATCTGTTGAGATGAACCTAGTGCTCATCAAACAACTGCTTTCCCTTTTGTGATCAGCAAGAAAAACATTATTTTGCTGTGTAGCTGAGGAAGACCCTCAACTCATGATCCTCTTGCCCCCATTTGCCAAGTGCTGGGATTGTATGCGTGTGCCTCCACACCCAGTGCCAAGAAGTCTTCCCTGAATTTTCCCATCCAATTAAAAAATCCAAACCCCCCTTTTTCCTATTAGGCGCTAAGTCATCTCACCTGTGTCTAATAGGCTTCATTTTCTGCTCCAGCCTATCCTTACTTCCCTCCAGATACCAAGTTTATTACTTGAAGATCTTTTTTTTGTTGCTGCTGCTGCTGCTGCTGCTGCTGTTATTTTTGTTTTTAGGCAAGGGCTCACTATGTTGTCCTGGCTGGCTTGGAACTCCTTATATGGTAGACCAGACTATCCTTGAACTCCCAGAGACCCTACTGCCCTGGCCTCCTGAGTGCTGGGAACAGGGGACACCAGAAGCTAGTTATGCTCTTCTGTGATATATATTTATCTCTACTGGGAGTCCCTCCCTAAAGTTAGCTTGATATTTCTTCTCGACATTCACAAACCTGACAGCGTTAGCAGTTCATTTTTACCTTTTCTTCACTAGAGTATGAATTTAAGGCAATTAAAAAAAAAAGAGGTCATAGAGTATAGTGTAAAATAATTACGGACAGTACGAGAAGACACAGACTGCCTGTCTTTAAATCTTTCAGCATTGAGCTTCAGGCTTCAGTCTGTGAGGAAAAGGGTTGCAGAGAGGAACAGATGAGCTACAGCTGTCCTGAACCTCTGTCAAATCAGGATATCCGACACAACAGTGGTCAGATCACCATATACACACATGTATACACATACACTACATTTATATCACCATTGAGAGATATACATCATCATATACACACATATATAAATATCTACATATACACATTATCACCATTGAGATAAATTCACACAGACAACCTTTGAGATATATATTCATATCACCATACATATATACTCCACATATATATACATCAACATTGAGATACATATACCTATAGGTATTGTCATTGATTTATATTTTATTTTTGTTCCTTTTGAGGCAGGTTCTTACTGTAGCACAGACTCTCAAAAATCAATCCTCCTGCCTCAGCCTCCTGACTATTGGGATTATAGAGATAAGCACCACTCCTGTATTCAATAAACATTTTTCTTTCTTTAATTAAGTTTTTATTAGGTGTATATAGGTTTTGTATATGCATATATAGGTATATCATGTGTGTAGATTGTCAGAACAGGGTGTTGGCTCCCCTGGAAAAGGTGGTTATTAGCTTACCAGGTGGATTCTGGGAACTGAATCCAAATCCTCTGCAAAAGCACAGGTACTCTTAACCACTGACCCATCACTCCAGTCCCACAATAAACATTGTTTTATTTTATTTTGTTTTTTTCAAGACATGGTTTCTTTGTGTAGCCCTGACTGTCCTGGAACTTGATCTGTAGATCAGGCTGGCCTCGAACTCACAGAGATCCACCTGCCTCTGCCTTCCAAGTGCTGGGGTTAAAGGCCTGTGCACCACCACCTAGCCACAAGAGTCCACAAATGAGAGACTGTTCTTGTTCCAGTGCCTGAATGGGCTAGACCTCTCCCATCTCGGGTCTGCAGGAGGGATTCTATCCTGAATACCTCCTCCAAGGGTCCTATCATGGAACACTCAAAGACAATACCATAGATGTCCCTTATACAGTTTTCATGTGTCATTAGATGCCATATATCCTGTGGGTCCCTGGAAAGACAAATAAATGCCCATTTGGCTTGCTAAGTTACCAATCATTCACTACAGTAGCATTTTGAATCTCATCCTTGAGAATTCTGGCTTGAGCTTTCTGGACCATTAGAATATTTTGAAGGAAATAAAAATTTTGGTTTTGATTGTTTTTTAATTATTGTATTTTTAAATTTTAGTTTATGTGTATAAGTGGGGTGTTTTTTTTTTTGGTGCATATATGCCTGTGCACCATTTGTGTTTCTGGTGCCTGGGAGGTCAGAAAAAGGCATCAGATTCCCTGGAACTGGAGTTAGGAGCCACCTTGTAGGTGCTGGGAATCAAACCCAGGTCCTCTGTGAGAGCAACTTGTGCTCTGGGGCATCTCTCTAGTTCCTGTTTTAAACTAGGCCTGGTGGTACATGCCTGTAATTCCAGCACTTGAAAGGGAGAGGGTCAGGAGTTTGAGGTCATTGTGAGCTACTTTTGGAGGTCAGCTTTGGCTACAGGAGACCTTGACTTCAAACAAACACATAAACAGGCTTGGTGGGGGCATGGGAATGTAGGAGAATTAGTAGAGTTTACCCAGCATCCATGAAGCTGTGGATTCGATTCCAAAGCACTTCAAAAATTTGACAGGGTAGTAACTAATACTCAACTCTTTTGGAGCTAGAAATAGGATTAGAAATTCAGGGTCGCTGGGTGGTGGTGTCGCACGCCTTTAGTCCCAGCACTCGGGAGGCAGAGCCGGCGGATCTCTGTGAGTTCGGGGCCCGCCTGGACTACTGAGCGAGATCCAGGAAAGGCGCAAAGCTACACAGTGAAACCCTGTCTCGGAAAAACCAAAAAAAAAAGAAAGAAAGAAAGAAAGAAAGAAATTCAGGGCCATCCTTAGTTATATAGTGAATTCAAGGCCACTTTGAAACAACAAAAAAAAAATTTTTTTGAGTGTTTCCCTCAGGAACTGATAATTTTTTTTTTTTTTGTTTTTCGAGACAGGGTTTCTCTGTGTAGCTTTGCGCCTTTTCCTGGAACTCACTTGGTAGCCCAGGCTGGCCTCGAACTCACAGAGATCCACCTGGCTCTGCCTCCCGAGTGCTGGGATTAAAGGCGTGCGCCACCACCGCCCGGCTTAGGAACTGATAATTTTTATAGCAAGTACATCTTTGATTTTAAGTAACTAAACATAGATGGAAGGCTTACTATTTGGAGTGTAAGAGAGAAAAATGTTTCCACTCTTGATTACTAAAAAACTCTGTCTGAGCCTGCCTTGATGGTGCACGCCTTTAATTCCAGCACTGGAGAGGCAGAGGCATACAGATATTTTTGAGTGTGAGGCCAGCCTGGTCTACAGGGCAAGTTCCAGGATAGCCAGAGCGATACTGAGAAACCTTGTCTCACACCCCCCCTCAACCCGCCAAAAAACTCAGTCTGCCTTGCAGAATTCTGTCAAGACAGGAGGATCTTGTGGCCCTTTATGGTGCAGTCATTGGGTGGAATGTCAGAATCCAGACACTGCATGGAGTAGGTCACATGGTGTGGGGTAGGTCGTGGGCTGTGACACCTCAGTTTCAGGGAAGAGACACATTTTGAATGAAACAGTATTGGACAGGATATTTCTGGAGATTTGTCAACATTTAAAATGTGAGAAAAATAATGGAAGACAGCAGAAAATGGGGACTAAAGAGAAAATGGGTTGATATTGCATTGGTGGCACACTCCTTTAATGCCAGTACTCGGGAGACAGAGGCAGGCAGATCTCTGAGTTCGAGGCCAGCCTGGTCTACAGAGCAAGTTCTAGGACAGCCAGGACAAAGAGAAACCCTGTCTCAAAACAAAAAACAAAAAACAAACAAGCAAACAAAAAAAACCCCAAAAACAAAAAGAAAAAAATAAATAAAAATCAAGGATTTGCAAATGAGAGAAAACAGGCTCAGTCTGTCTTTGAGACTGGCTTGGTTCACTTAGTATAATCACATGTGCAGTAAGAATGCAGCCGCTCTAACGTTGTTTTCTGGGGATGCTAAAACAATCAAACTGACCCTCCTCCACACACGACTTAGTTTTACATTTACATGCATTTGAAACAAACACTACAGGGCTAGGCGTGTGATCAGTGGTAGGTAGTGTCCTTTCCTGGAATGCTCAAGCCTGCCTTCATTCCTCAGCACTGCAAAGGTAAGAAAATCAGAAGCTTAACAAATACTGCATTCAAGTGGGTCAAAATCCTAATGGGGTTGGTGAGATGACTCATCACATACAAGTGCTTGCTGTCAAACCTTAATGCCTGAGTTCAATTCCTGGGCCCCTCTTGGTGGAAGGAAAGAACTGACTTTCACAAGTAGTCCTCTGACCTCCACACATATGCCATGGAACACACTTATCCTCACCCCCATACAGACATACATTTCGAACACACACACACACACACACACACACACACACACACACACACACATACAAAAATGATAGAAAAGACTCTCTGCTGTCTATTTCATGTTCATCCATTCTCTCCTCCCAGCAATGAAAAGTTTTATTTTCCTGTATACATTCCCAGGGGTTTTTAAAAAGTGGTATTATTTTATTATAAAATATTATTTTAAGGTGTGCTTCATTTGTTTATGCTATGGAATATTTGTTTAATGATGCAAAGAAATGTTGCATTTGTTTAACTCTGTGAAGCTGTGTTACTTTGCATGTCTAAAACACCTGTTGGTCTAATAAAGAGATGAACAGCCAATAACGAGGCAGGAGAAAGGATGGGCAGGGCTGGCAGGTTGAGAGAATATATAGAAGGAGAAATCTGTGAGGAAAAGAAGAGCAAGAGAACAAGGAGAGCTGGATGCCAGGGGCCGGCCACCCAGCCACATAGTAAGAGTGAACGTAAGATATAGAGAAATAGAGAAAGGTAAAAGCCCAGAGGCAAAAGGTAGACGGGATAATTTAAGAAAAGCTGGCAAGAAACAAGCCAAGCTGAGGCTGGGCATTTATAAGTAAGAATAAGCCTCTGTGTGATTTATTTGGGAGCTGGGTGGCAGGCCTCCCCAAAAGATCAAAGAGCTGAGAGTAAGATAAAAACCAACAACAGTGGTATTTATATGTTGATGTGTGTGTGTGTGTGTGTGTATGTGTATGTGTGTATGATACTACTACACAGGTGTAGGGATCAGAGGACACCTTGCTGGAGCTGGAGCCCTCCTTTCACCTGTAGGTTCTGAGTTTAAGACTCAGATCATCAGGTTTGGCAGCAAGGGCCTTTACCTGTTGAGCTGCCTTGCCTGTTTGTTTTTTGAGTCAGGGTCTCACTGTGTATGTAGCCTTGAATTTGTGGCAATCCTCCTGCTTTAGACCTCTGGGTGCTGGGATTATAGGCATGATCCATCATCATCCAGCAGAGTTCGTCAATTATAGATTATTTTCTTCTTTCCATACCGTCAGATACTCCATTTAATTAGCGCTCTCTCCTGGGGCCATTGGATATTCTCGACCTTTGGTCTTTCCAGGTGTGTTGAACTCATTGAATACTGTTGTTTTGCCAATATGTTTGTAGGAAATTCCTAGGGGCAAATTGTTATTCTAAAGGCGGTCAGGAACAAAGCTCCTGTGGTGTGAACTGTGGCAGAACACCTGCCTGGCAGCAGGCTGAGGCCCTACCTTCAATCTCCAGCACCACAAAAAACAAAAAACCTCACTCACTTTTGCCAGCTGTTACCAGAAAAAAAAAAAAAAAAAAACCACACCACAAAAACAACAACAACAACAAAAACCCCTCACTTTGGGCAGCTGTTACCACTTTCCTTCAGTGACAGTAGCAACAGTCTCGTCTCAGTCCTAGAAACAATACAAGACTGTTTTCTCACTGACCCATCCAGGCAAATCTCTCTCTCTCTCTCTCTCTCTCAGCTGGTAGGTATAGTATTTTCTTCGGTGCTTACTCAAGCACCCTGGAAAGGATCAGCTGACAATGAAAGAGGTGTGTATGGGGCAATGTTAACTGATGCGTGAAGTTCAATACCACATTGAGACTCCAGGGTTCAAAATCTGACCTTGCAGACGGGGAGGGTATAGCTCTGTATGTACTCAGTTCCCAGCCCCCAACACACCGAACCCCTCTCACAACAGCAAAGATTGACCTCACCCTTGAGAATTAGTGCGCTAGCACATAGAAAAAGGGAAATTCAAGAAAATATTGTGAATCCAAATATGTGGCCCATGAAAGGATTTTCAGCCCTAGTAACAAAAACAAGGATGCTTTAAGAAAGTTCAAAGGGCCGGGCGGTGGTGGCGCACACCTTTAGTCCCAGCACTCGGGAGGCAGAGCTAGGGGGACCTCTGTGAGTTGGAGGCCAGCCTGGTGTACAGAGTGAGATCCAGGACAGGCACCCAAACAACACAGAGAAACCCTGTCTCGAAAAACCAACCCCCACCCCCACCCCACCCCCCACCCCCACCCCCCCCCCCCACCCCGCAAAAAAAAAAACAACAAAAAAGAAAGTTCAAAGGAAGAGTTTGGGAAGTAATAGCATAAAGGTTAATTTATTATTTGAAATGGCTTTTCTTAATTTCTAGAAGTCGAAGAACTGTGATTATGGAAGACAACAAAGAAACTCTGCCACCTAGCTTTCATTGTTGTGGGAATGAAGAGTCAAACCCTGTGAGCTGAGAGCTGTTTGTGGGAGGTGTACAATGAGGAGCTGACTGGGCAGGTGTGGCAATGTCACACAATCAACACCTTGGGGAGAAGGGGGCTGGAAGACCAGAAGTTAAACCAGGGCTTTGCATGACAGCGACCCCCCCCTCCAAAAAAAAAAAAAAACCCAATACTACTGTTGTACCCACTTCTCGAAAACCCCAGAGACCACCAAGGAGCGGTTTCCGATGCAAGCACATAAGGGTCCTTTTATTCAGGTTCAACCTGGACCACCGCATGGCAGATGGAAGGAAATGTGGCGGCGGCCACAAGCCCAGGTGTAGAGGGTTTTTATAGAGAAAAACCACAAGCCGGGAATTGGCAACTTGGAATTGGGTAGAAGGGGCAAGGTGATTTTTTTGAAACTATTGGTCTAGACTTTGGGCGAGAAATCACATTTGAAACCATTGGGTTAGACTTTTAGCAGGGAACCACAACCCGCTGAACAGGATTATCTGGACTGCTCAGCAAGATTATCTAGATATCTTCAAGGGCCTAAACCGCAGACAGGATGTCTGCAGGAGGATACTGCCCTGTATCCATTCCAGTTGTCATGGCACATTCCTGAGGTCCTTTCTGGAACTGAGTACAGCAGGTGGTCTGAGCTGGTGGCCCTTTCCCTGAGGCAGAGCCTGAAAGTCAAGTCTAGGCCTTCACACTACCTTCCTTAATAAAAGCCAAACAAAATGACTAACAACAGTAACAATAACCAAGGCTAATTAGGAGCCTTGGACACTTAAGGAAATCAAGTCATCAATTTAAGTGACCCTGCTTCACCTCACACGGGGCAAACCAAACTAAAGCAAAACACAGCAACTGAATCTTTAAACTGTATTTTATTCCCAGAGCTGGCAAGCTGAGAAAATGATGGATTTGAGCCCTAAGGACCTGTGCGTTCTGCCTCACCTTTTTTTTTTTTTTTGGTTTTTCGAGACAGGGTTTCTCTGTGTAGCTTTGCGCCTTTCCTGGAACTCACTTGGTAGTCCAGGCTGGCCTCGAACTCACAGAGATCCGCCTGGCTCTGCCTCCCGAGTGCTGGGATTAAAGGCATGCGCCACCACCGCCCGGCCTGCCTCACCTTTTAAGCCAGCAACTTCCACAGGGAGAGAAAACAAAGGCAGCCAGCCGTCTCAAACTTGAGTCTTGTCCCTCTGGTGAGGCGGCTCAGGTCTTATCTCTGAGGAGTATGGCTGTGCTTTTCTCCTTATCTTTCTCTGTGGAAACAGAGGGTTCTCAGACATCAAGGCCATGTCAGGGAGCCTTAGCAGGACTGTGGTAGCGACACTGCATATCTTGTACACTCACTGCTAATGCTTTTTTTTTCCCCCCAAGATAGGGTTTCTCTGTGTAGCTTTGTGCCTTTCCTGGAACTCACTTTGTAGATCAGGCTGGCCTCGAACTCACAGAGATCCGCCTGCCTCTGCCTCCCGAGTGCTGGGACTAAAGGCGTGCGCCACCACCGCCCCGCCGTTGTTTGTTTTCTTAGCCTTCCTCCTGAGTTACAGTACAGGATATGCAATATCCCTATCACAGTCCTCCTAAGGGTTAGTACTTCTGTCTTTAAGTGCATATACTTTTGAAGTGTATATAATAATTTTGAGGGCTGTAGGACAAGCTTTGCTCCTTGGGTGGGCAGAGACACTCCTTGCCAGGGTCCAGTTCTCCCTGGCCCTCTCTGAAGGTATCTGGGAGCTTGACTGAGACAACCTTCAGCCTCTTCAGAAGGGAGGGCTCTGTCTTCTAGGAAGTTCTAGCCTGATAGGAAACACATGGATCCTAGGATCTGTGAAATTACTTCAGTGCTAAATGCAGCAAGGAGCCTGATGGTATGCCTCATGAAAAGCCTGGGATTGGACCTGGGAGGGAAGTGCCCCAAGGATGTTACCTCTGGGTGAGCCCTAAGCACCTACTATCCAAAGAGAAAGCAGAGTACCACCTGCTGGAGGCCTAGGAAATAAGGGCAGCAGAGGGAATGTAGGGAGGCAGGTGAGCAGGGTCCAGAACCTTCTCCAAAGATGGAAGAAGCTAAGGGCTTGGGACAGGAGGTGATTTGCTAGCTGGCGAGAATCAACCAAGCAGTTTCCTTCCCTCTGTCTTCCAACAGTCCCTCTCTACTATCTCTCCACTGCTCTTAGGGATTGATTTACGGTTCATCCATTTTTGCCTCTCGATGCTGAGCACATAGTCCAGGGCCTCACACATCTTAGGCACCCATTGCACCACTCAGATACATAACCGAGTGCATGCTTTGCCATCCCCGTGGGAGCAACACTGTAGGAAGATATTGGGAATCCGAGGGAACATTTTCAGACAAGTGTCCAGGATGCTATTTACATTGAGGAAATTTGAAACAACAATAACTCGTTTGCCAACTAAACAAATGTAGAGCCCCTGTGGGGTGGGGGTGGGGGTTGGGGAGAGTGTCTGTAAGGCACTTGAGAGTGGGAATTTTCTGGAGAGATGGTGGCTTGTCCAGGTCCTACAGCTATTTTGTGATTCCTATAGCAGAAATGTAAGCCCCGGGCCAGCCAAGGCTAGCCACAAAAACGATCTGATTTATTTCATGGAGTTTCCGTGTTCTTTTTAGCATTAACAAAATACGTGACTAGGGCCAGGGAGATGGCTTAGTGGCTAAATGCTTGCTGCCAAGACTGATGACCTGAGTTCAGTACTCACAGGGTGGAAGGAAAAAACTGATTCCCCAAAGTTGACCTGTACAAGTGCTGCCTTGACACATGCACACAAATGTGAGATACTTAAAGTACGATTAATGTGGTGTATTGGTGAAGCATTAATCTAATTTTTATTCATAAAAAATCGGGAGCCAAATATCAGGGTAAGAACCCAAAAGATCAGAGAAGCAGGGAGCAGCCGCGAGTTGCCTCCTACTTCTATTCCTTCGTCCAAAAGGGACAAGATCCTCTCTCAGCCCCCCTTACCGCTTCCTGTCTCCTCTCTGTCTACAGTCCTCCAAACCTCTGTGGTTAATTTTGGTCAGCTAGTGGCTAGCTCCGCCCTCTGACTTCAAGCAAGCTTTGTCAGAACACAATCAAAATATCACACAACAATATTAGGGTATAGTGGTGACCTTTCTTAAAATGCCAAATTAATGTTCAGCTGTAAAAAGAAAAAGAGGAAACTGTCTAATACTCAAGGCTTCGAGTTTGAGCCCCACCCCCCCTCCAAGACAGGGTTTCTCTGTGTAGCTTTGCGCCTTTCCTGGATCTCACTCTGTAGACCAGGCTGGCCTCGAACTCACAGAGATCCACCTGCCTCTGCCTGCCAAGTGCTGGGATTAAAGGCGTGCGCCGCCGCCGCCGCCGCCGCCGCCGCCCGCCGCCGCCGCCGCCACCGCCCGGCGATCCTGGGCTTTTGAACATGATGAACACCATGACTCATGGAAGCGAGTGAGGGTTTCCAACCTGGGTAGGCAGTCATAGGGAGGAGTTCCCATGGGAAGACAGCAACAGGGGATGGAGGTAACAGAACATCCGCACATCTGGAGAGGCTGGTGTTCCACTAGAAGCGCCACCATCGGGCAGCTCCGTGGGAAACTGGGCAATGTAAAAGCAGGTTCAAACTCTGATCCAAACAAGAGTTACCTAGGTGTCACGGAAAGTGGTTCAGTGGGCTGGGTGGTAAAGTGGATAAGTTTGAAAGACATCAAAAGATAGTTTTGAGCCGGGCGGTGGTGGTGGCGGCGGCGGCGGCGGCGGCGGCGGCGGCGCACGCCTTTAATCCCAGCACTCGGGAGGCAGAGGCAGGCGGATCTCTGTGAGTTCGAGGCCAGCCTGGACTACCAAGTGAGTTCCAGGAAAAGGCGCAAAGCTACACAGAGAAACCCTGTCTCAACCCCCCCCCCCCCCAAAGAAAGATAGTTTTGGGTTGGTAATGCAAGTTCGGATAGAACGTGAATTAAGTACAACATTTTGGACTCACCAAAATAGGATAAATTATGGAGTATTTTATCTGAATTTGTCAAATGTTAATGGACTGGACATTGTTAATGTAATTCTTGACTGTATATATTGTATATACTTACTGTACTTATTGTATATAGTTTTTCTTGTATTAATTATAACCTTTTATTATTTTAGACAAAAAAAAAAAGAGAAAATGTGGTGATATATTGTGTACCCTAATAAAATTTGCCTGAAGATCAGAGAACAGAACAAGCTACTAGATAGAGGCCAGGCAGTGGAGGTACACACCTTTATTCCTAGCACTCGGGAGGCAGTGATCTGTCTGGATCTGTGAGTTTAAAGCAACCCTGGACTATATGAGATTGACTCAGTCTAGGAGAGAAACAGAGCCAGGCAGTGGTAGCACACACCTTTAATCCCAGTACTTGTAAGTCACATGACTTTAATTCCAGCACTAGGAAGGAAGTAATATGGCTGAGTAGAGAAAGGTATATGAGGCGTGAGGAGACAGGAACTAAGGCCTTTTTTGGCTGAAGGCCTTCTGGCTGAAGACTCAGAGGATTCGTGGAGTTGGTGATGTGAGACGTGGCAGTGACTTGTTCCTTTGTCTCTCTGATCTTTCAGCATTTTACCCCAAAATCTAGCTCCAGGTTTTTTATTAAAAGACCATTTAGATTTTGTGTTACAGGGTGGGGCCTGAGGCTGGATCTGAGGTGGGGCCTGAGGATCTGCCCATGCTGCCTTCCTGGACTATGTGTGCAAGCCTGTGTGTGTGTGTGTGTGTGTGTGTGTGTGTGTGTGTGTGTGTGTGTGTGTAATACACAAACCACATCTTCAGTTGTTATCCGAGTGCACCTTGCAGATGAATCCTCCATCTGATGTGGAGGCAGTTCTGATGTGTGTGTGTGTGTGTGTGTGTGTGTGTGTGTGTGTGTGTGTGTATGTGTGTGTGCGCGTGCGCGCTACGTTAACTTCCCTACAGTTGATATCCGAGTGCCTGTGCAGATGAATCCTCCACCAGGTGTGCAGGCAGTTCTGCTCATAGGCTGCAGCAGAGGCATCTCAACCACTGCATCAGAGGAGCTGGTAGGGCCTGGTGGTGGTGGCGCACACCTTTAATCCCAGCACTCAGGAGGCAGAGGCAGGCGGATATCTGTGAGTTCCAGGCCAGCCTGGGCTACAGAGTGAGTTCCAGGAAAGGCTCCAAAAGCTACACAGAGAAACCCTGTCTTGAAAAACCAAAAAAGAAGGAGCTGGTAGATGGGAGGTGTGACCAGAGCTACAGCCTGGTGTCTTAGGGGATTCTGGAATCAGTTTTCTTACTTTTAGACTCCAATTCCTTTGAAAGACAAAGATTAGTCTTAACCCTGCTAGGAGATAGGGTGGAGGCGGAGATGCTCACACTGCTTCTGAAGAGCAGAGGAAAGGGACAGAGAAAGAATGTCAAGCGCTGACAGAATCACAGTCACAAATGTCTTCTGAGGCCCATGTTCACCTGGCAGAGTCAAGCATGTGCCGTCTCCAAATAATGCCCGTGGTCCATGAGCTACTTCAAGCTTGAAGCCATTGGACTGCAACTTCAGGAAGGGCCCCCGAGCTGTCTTTTCCTACATGCGGGGACCTGTGACAGTCCTTTAGGAGGAGGACACACACAGCTCTGGTCACAGGAGGCTGCTGGCAAGGCTGTGATGGAGCAAAGGATCTCTGCAGGAACCCTGAACTTGGGCTAGCCTTCCTCCGCTCCTCCTACAACATGCCCAGAGTTCATCTTCCAACTCTCAGATCAGTGTCCTGTCTTCTTTTACAAATGCATTGTCCCTTGTCTTAAAATCCCATGACATCATGCTTTGGACCTCGTCTCTTCTGAAGATCCCCCTGTATATGGAATTTAGTACAAAGTTTGTGCTTTTCTCCTGTCACTGTATTTTCTGGTTTCCTGCCTTCATTCAGAGAGACCACCTAAGCACTGAGAGCTGGTGGAGGGGATTCCTCCTCACAGAAAAACAGTGAACAGGCCCCTGGGTGGGACCACTTGTGCTCACAGTCCTTGTGAGTCACAGGGAGTGCAGAGGGTTTAGGACCTTGCCAGGCAGGGAGCATCTGCTCAGTTCAAACCCACCGCTGACATGACAGAGTAGCCCAAACTTTCTAGGATCCTGGATAATGTCACCCTGCTCACAAGTTAACCAAGTCCAGCATCACTGCAGTTCACTGCTGATGTGTGATCCTTCTTGCTAAGGTATCTGAGTTTTCTGGTGCTTGTAACTAAAAGCATCTCAAATACCACATGTACAGGCAAACAGAGCGAGGGAATATGCTTAGAGGCTTCTGAGTGGGTCAGAGAACAGTGTGGGTCTCTGTTGAAAGAGAGGCTGAAGGATGGTGAGAAAGAGACGTGTAAAACACATTGAAGTGGGAGAGCAGAGGCCCACAGGGATGTCCCCAACTTCCAATCAACCGGCAACTCGGAGATTCTACCAGACAAACATCTCTGGTGTTCAACCATGTCTGTGGGTGGAGTCAGGGATGATGGCAGGATCACGTTTTAGACTGTGGAAAGTTCCATAGACTGCTTGGAAGACCATAGCTGCTGCATCTGTCTTTTGGTGACGTTCAGTGACACAGTCTTTGATAAAGAATAAAAGTCACACAGCCAGGATTATGTAGTAATATCCTGTCTCCATAAAAATAAATAAAAATAGAAGTCGGAAATGTGCAAAGATTCTCTAACTTGTTAAATGTGCTATAAAACAAGAAAGCTTCTAGGACTACCTTCCACCACACATCCTGATTTTCCCAAGCCTGGCTCAGCCTGTCCCTTTAAGGCCCCACATTAACACTGGTTCTTTGACCTCTTGCTTCATAGCATTGGCCACCCTCCACTGGGCTCATTCATTGAACTTGAAGGACCCCAGATGCTGATGACCTGGGACTTGGAGTTTCAATGTCTTTTTAAATTTGACACACTGTTAGCTTTGGATTGCCTTTTGACTAATAAATATTTATCTTAACTCAGCTACCTCTTTGGTGAAATGCTGCCTGGCCAGTCTCCTCCAGAACATTAAGCACTCCCTTGACTCCATGACCTGCTCACTCCCACCTTATGGGCCCAGAAGCTGGGATTCTTACACTCTGTGGGCATGTGCAACCTCTCTCTGTCCATGCAAATTCTACACACAGTGTATCCTAAACCTAGCTGCCCTGGGGAATTGTGTTCCATGATGCACATTTACATCTCACACTATCAGTGTTAGGAGCTCAGCTTTCTCTCTGAGATATTGGGCTCAGAGATAAGTCAGTGAGCATGAGTTAGTGAGCAGTTGAGCCTTGAACTCTTGCAAGTCCTTCACATACAGTTTATGCAGCATAAGACACAGAGCCGGGTCTGGAGAGATGGCTCAGTGGTTAGGAGCAGGGACGCTCTTCCAAGGACCCAAGTTCAACTCCCAGCACCCACATGGCAGCTCACAACTGTCTGTAGTTCCAGTTCTATGGGACCCGACACCTGTGGCAAAACACCAGCGCATGAAATAAAAATAAATAAATTAAAAAAAAAAAGAGTGGTCTGTTTCCCCAGTAAAACTTGAAAAACCGTATTAAAAAAAAAGACACAGGGCCAACTGAACTGATGAACAACAGTGTTAATCCTGTGGCAGACTGGCCATTCTTTTCATTTCATTCCGTGGAACAGGAGGTTGAAGCGCCACCCTCACACATGCTCTTCTACTCTACTCTATCCCAACCCCTCTTTTTCACACTTGGCTTATTATTATTATTATTATTATTATTATTATTATTATTATTATTACTATTTTTATTATTATTTTCTTATGTGTGCGTCTCTGGGTATGTCTGATGCCTGTGGATGCAGATTCTCATGGAAGCAGAAGAGGGCACTGGATCTCCTGGGGATGGAGTATAGGTAGCTGTGAGCCTCCTGGGTGCTGGGTTCCAACTCTCATTCTCCTAGAGCAGCAATCTCTCTGGCCCCATTTTAAAGCTCCTTCCTTTTGTATTTATACTTTGGGGACAGGGTTTTACTCTGTACTCTTAGGTGGCCTGGAACTCCTTATACAGATCAGATTGGCCTTGAGTTGACCCCTCCGGCTTCTGCTTGCCATGGGCTGAGATTACAGGCATGTGCCACTGTTGTGCATCAGTTTTCTTCATCTGGAGAGACAGCTCAGGAGTTAAGGGCACTTGTTCTAGAAGAGGACTCATGTTCATCTTCTAGCATTCACATGGTGTAACTCCAGTTTCAAGGTGTCTGAAGCCCTCCTCTGTGGACAATGCACACACACTGGTACACATGCATACACACAGGCAAACCACTAGCATATGTGAACTAAGACAAAGAAAGAAAGAGAACAGAAACAAAAATCTCTGGAGGAACAGCAGAGACCCTGGCTTAAGAAAAAGAAATACAAGTCTAGAAGAGCTTTACTATAGAAGTCTCTAGGAAGACTCAAGCTACTTTTTCTTGCATATGACACTGAGGGAAATCATATGTTGAGAGAGAAACAGCATTAACTTGCAAATAATATTTAACTTCAATCAAGTTATCAGAAAATAACAGTAAGATTCTGACCTGGGCCAGTATGTCATTCTTCAGTGACAGGTCCTTGAGAGAGAGGATGAGGGGATCAGAAGGTAAAGAGACAGGTAAGGTTGGAATGAGAGGTCTTACACAAGCTGTGTCCTATGCCAAGGAAGCTTGTTAAAAAGTATAGCATCCTATATACTATTGTTAGGGGAGGAATGGGACAAAGTCAGCAAAGACTGTCACATGGGGACAAAGTCATCAGAGACTGTCACATATGGACAGAGTCATAGAGACTGTCACATATGGGATAAAGTCAGCAAAGACTGTCACATAGGGGATAAAGTCATCAGAGACTGTCACATATGGACAGAGTCACAGAGACTGTCACATATGGACAGAGTCACAGAGACTGTCACATATGGACAGAGTCACAGAGACTGTCACATATGGACAGAGTCAGCAGAGACTGTCACATATGGAGAGAATCAGCAGGAGGCTAATCAAGCAATGTTGCCCAAAGGGAACACAGGGTATCTCAAGAGCATTTCAGAGGGCGAGCACAGCGGCCTTGGGACTGATTACTCTAGTTTCTTCATCAGGGAAAGCCAAGTTCCCAGGAACCAAAACCTTAACTCCTTCAAGGCCCAGACTCATCCCCAAACTGGCTTTGCCAAGTTCACTCGTGAGCAAGGACAAACAAAGCCTTAGATTGATCAACTCTCCACAAGACAGAAGACACATTTCAAAAGACTTGGCTAGCACTCTTCAAAGGCACAAACTCTTGAGAGGCAAAGAGAAACAGCTTCAGAGTGAGTGTGTTGATACCCACATTCACTGTCATGCTGGGGAAGAGATTTTGGGGGTTCTTACCTTTGCACTTCTCTTTCCCATGTTGGGCTTTACCCCAGGCTCTTGGGAGCATGAGAAAACAAACTGTACCACCCAGCTGTGCTCCCCGCCCTGTAAACTTTTCTTGAGTCCAAGTTATTTTAAGAACATATTTGTAGGACACATTCCATTTTTATTGAAGATAAAGTCCAGGATCTACATCAAAGAATTTTACATCTGTTAGTTTGGTGGTGGACACATGATGAGCCACCAGAATGTCCTTCTTAACCTGCACATGCTGACACATCCCAAACACTAAAGGAAAGTTGGTCACATGCTCATCAAGGCTGCCCCTGAGCTGCACACTTGGCCAGCCATGGGAACTTGGAACCAAGTCCTGGAGAGCTCCTTGCTCAGGGCTTCACACTGTCTGGACAGGGCCCTGATGGAGGAAACACAGCATGTCCAGAGAATGGAGGGGAGTAGGCCCAGCTGAAGAAATGGTTTGTGCAGGGTCTGGGCTGCAGAGAAAGACGAAAGTACAGGAGCTAGAAGAACAGGGACTCAACATGAGCCCAGGGAAATGGCGCAGGACAGGCAGGCAGCTGAGGGCTTCCTTCCTTTCAGGGCTGGGACAATAGACTCAGTTTTAAGACAACAGCAGTCCTCAGCAGCACTCCTGATTCAGCCCCTGCTGTGCACTTGAGATCTCCCAGTTCTCTCCAGCAAGTCTTCCCATTGCTCTCCTGGGACACTCGCCTTCCCCACAGGGTTTGTTTCTTCCTCTGCCATAAGCTCTCAGCCTGTGACAGGGACTCTTCATGAGCAGTGTTCAAACTCATCCCTGTAACTGAGACTGCTGCCTGGACCTGAGATCCTGTGCTGGTGCACATGAGCATCACCCTGAAAGGCAGCACTGCCAATTTGTCATCTGTTTTTAGAGAAGTGCAGAGCCCTTTGAGGAGGGAAATTCTGTAATTGAAGAGAAATTAGCAGTGCATACCAAGATAAAAGGAGGCCAGCCCTGGATACTGGTAGGATATCAGACTCAGGCAAGTGGCATGCATCTCTGAAGCCAATCAGATCATCAGGTAATGATTAATAAAGACCTATGAACCAATGATTATAACTAAATTCAAATGAGCATGTGAGTCTGTGCATAAAGTCAGTGGTAGATGTCCTTGTTTGTGGATAAGAGCTGTGAGCCTGAACTTGGCATGAAGTAACAGTAATTCTCACTAGCTTGTAAATGGCATTACTAAGAGAGGCAAGACAGTTTTTCCACAGTAGTAACTGCAGTGATACACAGTCTGCATTGAGACCCAGAGCATGCTGGGACAGAATGTTAATGATCATCCAGGTGAAGTTAAATGTAGATTGTGAAATTCCTTTCTGCCCTTCAGATCCTGATTAAAAGAGGACAAAGGTTAAGACAGCTATCATGGTATTACAGGATATTAGCATGCTTCATTGGATACTATAAGTAGGTGGCAGTATAACCTGTACTTCCACTTAGCCTTGAACTTCAGACGATGTATTAATTCTGTAATTTAGGACTACTAACAAACTATTCCCAAATGTCAGTAGATTAAAGCCACATTTTGTTATTATAGCTGAGGGTTCTGTGAGTTGATTCAGTTAAGGAAGGTCATAGTATTTAAGATTCTCATGCAGTTTTTCCTTCTTCCTTCCTTCCTTCCTACCTCTCCACCCCGTGTGTGAGTGTGTGTGTGTGTGTGTGTGTGTGTGTGTGTGTGTGTGTGAGAGAGAGAGAGAGAGAGAGAGAGAGAGAGAGAGAGAGAGAGAGAGAGAGAGAGAGATTGAGTTTATATAGGGTTGTTTATAAAAGCATGTGTTATGGCTCTTTACAGGACTGTAGGAACTGCAGTGAAGGACTCCAGATCTCCAGGGAGGGGTGGGGACTCATAAATCCCTGCCTCTGATTTGTTCATTTCTAGTCTATCATATCTAGTCTAACTCTGGAATCCTGAACTTTGTGGAAGTCCATGGGAGTGGCTGTTCCCTAGTGGTCCCCACCCCCTTGTTAGAATGGTCACCTTATTAAAGCAGCGTCCACACTCATCTGGAGCTGCAGCTGGGGCGCTGAGTGGAGAGGAAGCCCGGACTCTCACTAGGTCAGTTCTCTCTTTTATAACCTGTGTGACATGTTCTCATTTCTGCATCACTGGAAAGTAGCTTTTCAGTGCTTTATTTATTATGCATTAATTGTACAGAACAGCTGGTTTTATTATGTAATTTCCACTCATGTATGTTATATACTTTGATCATATTCACTTCTCGCTACCTTTAATTTTTACCTGTGTTTGATTTCTGATTCATATGAATTCTTTTGTGACTGAACGTCGAATAGCAAGCTATTTCTCTTTCTCTTTTCCTTCTCTGTTCTCTGTCGTCCCCCCACCCCTCCTCTCCTCCCCCTTCTCCCTCCTTCCTCATCCTGGTTTTCAGTCTTCTCTTCTTCTGTTCCTTCCCTCGTCTCCTACTCCTCCTTTTTCTCCTTCTGCTTCTCTGTCTGTTCCCTCCTCCCACCTCCTCCTCCTTCAGAGTCACTGAGCCGAAGGGTGGGGTTTAATGTATTTGCAAGGGACTCTAAATAATGGGATTCAGGATAGTGAGGAGTAGACCTGGACTGTCCTCTCAGGGAAACCTAAGATCAATAGCGTTCTTCCCTTGAATTGCATGTGCCAATCTCACAGAGAACTTGCACATTCCTCTCAGGTGAGAACTTAAATTTACCCAGACTCTCCCAGACCACCCTCCCAAAGCACTTCCCCAATTGGGTTTTCTACCACATTTGTCTGTCGTGTGGATTCTGATTGCTTTGATAGTTCTGTTTAAATAGCAGAGTAGCAGGTTTCACACTTAGGATTTGTTACTTTATTACTATCTTAATATTTAATTGCCCAACACAATCTCTGTTATTAAATGGTAAGCCCAAGAAATCAAATGGAAAAGAAATGATTGAGAAACTATTGTTCCCTGGGAGATCTGAGGACTGTGGACTGAGCCTTCCATCATGCACCAGGGAGAAGGCTGTCTACTTATTAACTCCATGTTCATAGATGTGTGTAGGAGGGAATGAACGGGAGACAAGAAAACAGTTTAAAATCCTGTAAGAAGACATGGCAGGAAGAATGAGTCTGTAGAAGAACGAGGTTAAATACAAACTCTGACTCTAAGCAGTTATGTGGCCAATCCTATGCTAAGGTTCAAAGCATTCATCACGAATATGGAGAAGGCTAGTGGACCCTTAACTTGTGCAGCTCTAAAACAGGGAGATTAAAGAGAGAGCCACACAGCCCAGCAGAGATGTCACTTATAAGGTACAAGTCCCCATAAGGCTGCAAGGCCATAGCCTCAGTGAAGCTGTGGAGTAACTGCAACCCAGGGAAGACAGGATGAAAGTCTTCTTTGAAAGCCTCAGAATCTCAGAGTCCCTGTGAGGTCTCCAGTACTGAAGCTGTCCAGGGTAATCTAGAGCTCATGGAGAAACAAAAAGAAAAGACAAAACTGACCAGAGCTTTATAATGTGCTGCAGACAGCTGTCAGGTGCCCATGAGGAGCAGCTGTAGCCTGACGGAGGCAGACATCTGAGGGCTGAGGCTGGGGGATGCTGACCCTGCAGACAGAGGCCACCTGGGCGGAACAGCCAGGAGCTTACTTCTCAGGCTGGAAGGCTTCTCACCCTAGCCCTGGCCTAAACTGGCTGAGGGAATGATGGTGCTTGGGTTGAATTCTCAGGAGCAGTAGTATGCAGAGCCTACTGTTCTGTTAGGGCTGGCTCCCTAAGTCTGGGGTCCAGACACGATTTTAGCCCATGTAGACCAAAGCCCAAATGAGTTCCTTCCAACCATATTGTCCTTTGGCCTTGGGAACTGCTCACTGCAGGTGATCATGAAGCTTCCATCACACTCCTTAAAAATAGAAATACACTTGTATATAAACCAGGAAGAAGGCATTGGAGAAAGGAAAAGGACATGGGTTATTGTGCACATGTGAATTGTTTTCTGTCTGAAGATTCCAGTCACACAGCTTTCACACAGGAATACAGTGAGAGGGGAGAGCACTGGGGCTGAGACCACCACAAGCCGCAGCCCACACAGAGAACATTAGTTATTTCCTACCTAGAGGTCGGGAGCTGAAGGGGACTCACACATGGCACTTGGAGGTTCCAGAGGACTTTTCCTCCTGCCCCCTTCTTGTCTGTGCATCTCGAAGAGTTTAGATTCTCTTTGCCTACAAATGCTAAATGTTGTGACCAAGAGATATTGTATGTTACAACTCTTGAAACCAAGTGATAATAAAGGCCAGAGAGAGAGCTCAAGGCAAGGTGCTGCCACCAAGGCTGACGGACTGAGGCAAACCTGGAACGTGGTGACAAGAGAGAACTGCCTCCAGTTGCTCTCTGACCTCTCTGTGTACTCAGAGGGCCGCATGTGCACACATACAAACACAGACACACCAACCAACAAGTAAAGGATAAAAAACAACCCTGTGTTAACAGAACTGAAACTGTCCCCCTCTACGTCTGAGTGACTGAACTCCTCCTGGCTGTTTAGTGAATCCTGTAACTTTTACAACCACACCCCTGATATGTCCTCCCCAACTCCGCTGCTGAACTTGCCTGGTGATTGTTTGAGGTTACTGTTTTCTATGCTATTGTCCCCAGGAGTAAGAACTAGAACAGTTGTTCACAGCAGAGCGGAATGTGCCCCCTAAAGGACATTCAGCAAGCTTTAGAGGTGTTTTGAGTTGTGTTGACTGGGGTAGAAGAGACATAAAGTCTCTGTGAGGTTACTTAGCTAATAAACTACATTGCCCGGGATAGCGTCACAGAACCAAAGAATCTCTGGTCCAAATCGACAGTATAGAAGAGCCTTGAAACAGCAACTGAGAACTGCCCGGCTTCTGCAGCTAGTCCTAGGAACATCCAGTTCCTACATTTTATGTCAGTTCAGAGTGCACAGTCATGTGCAGATGCACATAATGTAACTAAGTTTAAAGTCTTCCTCCCAAGTACCTACCTTTCCCACACAAGAAACACGAGCCAGGGTCACACGAAGCCATCTACATCTTCTGAACTGAGCAGCCCAGGAGCCAAAGGACTGGGGAGGGATTTTGTCTCATCCCCTCTGTGATGGCTCTGCTGTCCAAGGTCAATAGAACACCAGTCCTTCATTACTCTGGGATCAGGGCTGCTCTGTTTATGTCCTCAAAGTGAAGGCACATGGCCAGCTGTAACTGGTTTGGTGCATTTGCTCATTCATGGTCACCGATAGATGAGAAATGAAGACAAGAAGACCTTCCTGGGGGGCATGCCTTTAATCTCAGCATATGAGAGACAAAGGCAGGTGGATTTTTGTGAGTTCAAGGCCAGTCTGGTCTACAAAGTGAATTCCAGGGCAGCTATGGTTGTTACACACAGAAACTCTGTCTCAAAAAAACAAGAGAGAGAGAGACAAAGACAGAGACAGAGAGACCCTCCCCCTGGAAGCTGCCCATGAAGAAGGCAGACTTCCCTCCTCTCGTGTTGTGTTATTACTTACATCCCAAAGCTCAGTCTCCCTGGGATTGACCTCTTTGCTTTTCCCTTCATAGTTAGTGAAACCACAGTTGCTGCCATGGCCGGGAAGCCCGTGCTTCACTACTTCAATGCCCGGGGCAAAATGGAATGCATCAGGTGGCTGCTGGCTGCAGCAGGGGTGGAGGTAGGTTGTGCATTGTGCTTCTGGAACCGGACCTAAGATAAGTTTAAAATACTTCTCTAAGCTGAGAGACTTCACACTAGCAAAATTGTGCACATTTCATGTTAAATGATAATCTTCATGTATTGAAAAGGTGGACTGATTTGCACAAATGAAAATTTTATTGCATTTTCTGCCAAAGAACACATTCACATTAAAAGCTGTTTTCAGGTGAAAAAAAATCAAACAATTACTTATTTGGTTAATTAGCTATTTGCATTGAATCAAAGTTATATAATGAGACATACAGAAATAGAAACTTGAATATTGATTATTAGGCAATACAAATTGATTGTTGCAGATTATGGTATGATATTGTGATTTTAGGTATGGCACTGTTATTTTAAAAAGAGACTTATATTTGGCTAGCCTGGTCAACAGAGCAAGTTTCAGGACAGCCAGGTATATTACAAAGAAAAATCCTGTTTCGAAAAACTCAAAGGGGGGAAAAAGAGACTTACATTTGGAGGTTCACGGTGAGGTGTTTGTGAGAGGGACATGTGACACCTCAGCGCTGACATTAAGGTCAGAGTCGCAGAGAAGATGGGCACAGAGGTGAATAAGGTGACTTTAGCTGGTGGTTGTTGGAGCTGGCGATTGATGGATGGAGGCTCTTTGCAACTTGTGTGCAGTTTTACAGCACAGACCCAGGAATTTCCATGATAAAAATGGTTTAGAGGGGACAGGAGACAGAAGTGACAGCTCAGTGGTCAAAATCCAATGCTGTTCTTGCAGAGGACCCACACGGGCTGCTCACAACTGCCTGTTACCCTGGCCTCAGAGGGTTCCCGTGCCTCTGATCTCCATGGGCACTTACACTGCCTCCCGCTACACTCCTATAATACAAAAAATGTTAAAAGGGTAAACTATAAAAGAGACACTTAACAGATTTAAATTAAAGATATACACCACAAATGGGAAACTTGACACAGAAGGCAGTAACAACCCTCCTGTCAAACCTGATCAATACTCAGTAATCAGTTTGTAGAGACTATCAAATGCCAGGCCCAGGCCTGGTTGGGAGGGTAGGTGGTGAATAAAACAGAGGCCCCATCTTCAGGTGGCCCCCATGTCTGTGAGCTTTCATCTAAGTGTGTGAGTGGTCCAAGTGAGGTGTGGAAGCAGCATTCTGAGGTTAAATGTTTTCCTTTCCAGTTTTAGAGCAGAAAGTTCTGGTAGGCTTTAGTGCTGCCCTCTAGAGGTGTCACTGGGAAAAACACTACCCAGTTCACATCAGGGCAGCTCAGTAGTTGGCATTTCCTGAGAGGAAGTCAGGGGCACTCCCTGAGATCTTGACCTCAGGAGGCTTGAAGGATGAAGTGGTGTCCTGTGAAGGCTGCTTTGGTGTCTTCCCTCAGTGTCATGGCAACGTGTTTACCTCAGCTATGGAATCACACATCCATTCCTAAAGGAATAGGGAGGGCTTCAGCTGGATCCTTTCTGAATGAAGGGGTGCATAAGAACCGAGACACACTAGTGCCAGTCCGGGAGGAATGCTTTAAATAATTGAATAATTGGGCGCCAGTGTCTGTATGCCAGCTTTTCGGCTCAGGGATATGTTCTAAGCCACTGGACTGCTGATTCAGCACAGGAGGAGGGGGTGGGGCATCTGCATAGACGCCTTCCTGTTCCGTGTCCCAGAGTGACTGAGAAGGCAGTGGGCAGGGGCTATTAGAGACCCTGGCTCACACCTTCCAGACTCAATGTGCCCACAGGCCGCCCATTGACCTCATCACCCTCACACCCACCAACCCCATCACAGTTCAGCCGCCCTCCCTGATGACGTCAGCACTCTCTGCAGCTCTCTGAAAGCTGTGCAAGTTGTCGACACTCACATTTCATTCCCATCAGTTCAGTCCGGGCGGTTACGGAGTCATCCGCAAACTGCCTCGCCAAGCAAAGAAGAAGCTGATTTTCAGCCTTTCATGATTGAAAAGTTTCTTTAAACTGAGAAAGGAAGAGAGTGGCTTATTACTCTAGAGGGCTGGAGAGATGGCTGGGTGACTAAAGATTAAGCCACATGGGTTCGGATCCCAGGAACCCATGTAAAAGGTCAGAGTGAATTTTCATTGGGTATGTGTATCCTTACACAAAAATATATTAATACGTATACATAAAACAAATAACTATTTAAAAAATACAACAGTGGTCCCAGGTTGTAAGTAACTTTGATGCGGGGCTAGAGTAATGGCTTGGCTGCTTAGAGTTCTTATTCCACATACAGACAACCGACTATGGTTCCCAGCACACATGACAGTTAATAACTGCCCGTCACTCCATTTCTAATAGAACCTCTAACCTCTGGCTTCTGACCTCCGAGACGGATGTACTCACATGTTCAAGGCCACACATAGACACACAGACACACATACAAAAAGACACATACACAAAATTAGTAAAACTATATCCTGAAGAAAGAAACTCAGATGATCATGGGCTCATACCATGTGCCATAATGGAGACACAGAAAGTTCTGTTCTGTTCTTGCTGACATTAACAGGCTTTCCTGAGAGCCCAAAACCTCAACAGTCCATTTCCCAATGCTGGTGCTCCCATGAGATCACTCTCTTCTTAGGACCTAAGCATGGACATAGTGGGGTCAGGGAGGAGGAACACTACAAGAATGAGCAGCTTTGTTATGGTCAACACCCTTTTGCTGATGGATCTAATCTGAATTTCCAAGTGGCCATGATCAGGCCCCTTTGTGTCTACTTCAGGTTTTAACTTCGGCAGACACAGACCTCTCATATTCAAATGATACAGAATGAGCTAATGAGAATGCATTGACTTTTTCTGCTTTCAGTTTGAAGAGAAGTTTATAGAAAGTTCAGAAGATTTGGAAAAGTTAAGAAAAGGTAACACTAACTATTCATATATCCTCAATGAAGTGCCCAGTAGAAGGTTTACCAGAAGGTGATGGTGGTGGGTGGTGGATGGAAATAGCCAAGAAGGGCAGAGTGATAAGATGTAGGTGGTGGGTCTCCTCGAGTGCTCTGAAAATGGAAACAGTGAGAAAAGTGGGGTGCAGAATTCTACAAGAATTTGTGTGGTGAATTGTGAATGTTTTCTCCTTATTTCTGCATCAGAGTGAGCTCTTTCATTCAAGGTCACTCTCACCCACTTACTCAGTCAGGGTTTCACCCCAATGTTTAATAACCGCACAAGTACATGGCCATTGATTAAATCATAGGTTGAGAAACAGCTGGGGTGATTTTCTTGAGTTATTTTCATTATAGCTACTGATGAGTTACTGTCCCCCAATAAATACAGGCTGGAGGAATTCATGGTGGCTCACTATATAGCAACCTGTCACATAGCACCTAAACATCATGAACATAATTAGATTTTCAAACACCCTACTTAGTCCTGTTTGCATGGTGGCCCTCTGCTGTCCCTCCTCATCTTCCAAACGTACCCAGGGACATGAATTAAACATAAAAACATGCATGAGAGATATGATATGCATTTGGATAGGAATTAACAGTGAATGAGAGAAACTCAAAAGCCAACAGAAGATCATGAGACAAAGAGGATGCAGGAGCTAAAAGTACATGGGATTTTAATTAAAGACTGGCTGCCAATCACTTATCTTTCCTTTGAATGATCAGACATTTCAATACAACTTTTCTGTTCCTGAGACGTGAGACTTGCACACATTTTTTTTTTTCCTTTCTTCTTTCAAAGATGGGAACCTGATGTTTGAGCAAGTGCCCCTGGTGGAGATTGACGGGATGATGCTGGTGCAGACCAGAGCCATTCTCAATTACATCGCCACCAAATACGACCTCTACGGCAAGGACGCGAAGGAGAGAGCCCTGTACGGTACATTTCCTGTTATTACTCCAAGGGGAAACGAAGGAAGGAATTGGTGTCTCCATCAATGAGCAAGAGAGTGGCAGGCTTTGAGTCTAGGAGCAGGCTGGTGATGGATATGAACACTTAGACTAAGTAGGAAGAGTCCATGGAGGAGAGGGAGGAGCAGCTGGGGTGGGTTCAGGTGAGTGTGACTGCAGCAGAGGATGATGTTGCCAGCACAGCATGGGGACAGAGTTGCAAACATGATGTTCCAAGGGCCCTGAGCATGGTGGAATCAGGACTCCAGGTGCTCAAGGCTTCAGTGACTGGATCTCAGCCAACAGCTTAGGACAAAGGACACAGGGCTTGAGGCTAGAGGAGGAGTCCTAGGGAGGGAAGGGGGAAGGAGCTGCTTCCCACATCCCAGGAGTAGGAATAGTGCAGAGCAAGACCTGAATTGCCAGCCTGTTCTACGGACTGGTCAACTCAATGAGCCTTAGAGAGACCGGTTCCCAAGGACCAAGATTACCTATAGCATTTAATTCAGAACTAAAGCAGCCAAGCTGACTGTACCACCCATGCTGGGACTCACTGTGATGTGACAAAATCCTTCATTCATAGACCACTGTGTGTATGAGTATTGTAGTTGCTCAGAGAGCTAAATGTGGTGCTAGCCAGCAACACTAGTGTGGGAAACATATGTCCATGGAAAGAGAGACTCGGCTTTAATAGTGCTTATATAGAAATACTCCTAGCAGCATGTAAACATTCTTAGACTGTTATGGATGCTTTGAAACACAGAATACCACCTTTTCAGGAGTTATCAACGATAGTGTGTGAAAATGTGACAATGAAACTCTTTTCCAAAAGCACTGTATAAAATACAGTGTAGAACAAGGGAACATATGTGTCTTGTGGTTTAACTGAGTAAAGAAACAGACAAGTCTTGACAAATGTTAACAAGGCCAGAATCCAGCAGCGGTGTGTGGAGGACATACAGATGTGCTTTATGAGAAATGACTGGAGAACCTCTAACACTGACCAAGAATGACTCTGGGTCATGCAGCAGAAGGAGAGATGGGCAGATACCCATCTGGTGGTTCAACCAGGGCTCTGTGTTGAAATCACATGGGAGGCAGCTTGTTAGCTCTGAGAATCCCTGCATGGTTGTTGAGAACAAATCATGCCAGTGAACAGAGACAGACAGAGAGACAGAGAGACAGAGAGAGGCAGACAGAGACAGACAGTGAGAGACAGAGAAACAGAAGGAAACAGACACAGTCAACACAGAGAGAGAAGACAGACAGACACACAGACAGACAGACACAGAGACACAGACACAGAGACACAGACACACACAGACACACACACACACCCACACACAGACACACACACACACACACACACACACACACACACACACACACACACACACACACACACAGTGATAGAGAGAAAGAGAAACAGCCTGGTGTAGAGTTGATGGTTGTCACCTCAGATGCCAACAAGTTTATCAGAGCTCCATCTCTAGTCGGGCCAGTGATGCTCTTTGTGCTTTGGATGGGTCATGTATGTGTAACAAAAATTCTGAAAGTGTATCTGGTTGGAAAGGGTGTTCTAGGGAGAAAGTTAATATATCTGTTAAATACAAGGATAATGATCCACTAGAGGTGAATAAGTTTGAAACCACATTTCAGTGTAAATTTCTGAGGTTTTTAGATTAAAATATAAAATAGTGAATCCCTGAACACACTGACCAATTGGATATTTTGTCTTTCAGGATTGACATGTATACAGAAGGTATTGTAGATCTGAGTGACATGATCATGCAACTGATACTATGTCCCCCAGACCAAAAAGAAGCCAAGATTTCCTTGATAAAAGACAGGACCAAAAACCGGTACTTGCCTGCCTTTGAAAAAGTAAGTAGGCTCTTTGAAGTCAGGGGACACTGAGTTCCAAGGACAAGAGAAAGGTAGAGTCTGGGAGAGAAAGGTTGCTGCAGTGCTGACCTTCCATGAGCCTCTCTGTGCAGCCCCCTGCCCCACAGGGCACTGTGGAAAATGGCCTGTGAAGGAGCCCTGCATGGTCATCCCAATCTAGGGGTCAGTATGCAACAGGGTTCATGGCCACAACCAGAATTTGATCTGTGGAAGGCTGAGCCACACCAGAGATGGACCCAGATCCTGCAGAACACAATGGGCTTCAATGCCAGAGGAAACTAAGAAAAACACAGATGGGGAAATATTCTGTCATCACACAGGAGACCAGAGAGTGACTGGCTGTCAGGAGAATATGGTAGTGCTTCAAAGACAGAGGAGAAGTACCTGAACAAGGACAGGGATGGAGGGTGGAGAAGAGGAAGATGATGAAGAGATGTTAAGGAAAACTGACCTGCCGTAATTGGGGTCACAGATGCAGGGCTTGGAGGAGAGCCATGCACACTCAGCAAATGAAGGCGTGTCAGTGACATGGAGTGCCTCTCTTAGTCAGGGCTTCTCTTTGGAGGAAGATCAAGAACATTTCAGAACTACTTGATCTTCTGTCAAATAAAAGATAAGAACAGAGCTATGATCCTAGAGGATAAGGACATCCTACACATTCCTGAGAGACCTGACTGTGACCCCCATGTTACATAGCATCACCTTATATTTTATCCATTCACTGAAAATTCATTCACTGCTGTCTCTGCTCTGTGGAAGCTGCCAGGGTTTTAGGAGCCATCAGGTCCTCACAGAGCCATCTGGAGTCAAGGCCCTGTCTCCTAGGACATAATGTTCATCCATGACAGCTTACAGAGATTTATGACCTCTATGCACACAATGAACTATATACTGAGAATATTTGATGCTGCCTTTTGTATTTTTAGTTTTTCTTCTCTCTCTCTCTCTCTCTCTCTCTCTCTCTCTCTCTCTCTCTCTCTCTCTTTCTTTTTTGATAGGGTCTCTTTATTATATAGCTCTGGCTCTTCTGGAACTCTCCTAGTGGACTGGCCTTGAGCTCACAAAGATCCACCTGCCTCAGCCTCTTGAGTGCCGGGATTAAATGTGTGTGTCACCCTGCCTGGCTTCCTTTTGCTTTTGGATGTGCTAATTATATTTTTCTCTGTAGACATGTACAGTGTGATAAGGTGACCACAAAGCCTTTTATAGGTCTTTACTTGTAGTTCATGATTTTAGAAGTGCTTTTCCTTGTGGTTGTCTATGATTTTCATATTTCTGGGATATTTAAGTAAATGCCATATGAAAGTAACTAAGACAGTGTCATTATTCAATCATCACACAACCAGAAATGTTGAAATAAATGTTAAATAAATACATAGCTGCCAATCAGATAGCAAGATTAGCACCATATGTTGTTGGCATGCTTGTCTGTCAACATTCATGTGTTATCAGTACAATGTTACTTACCGACTCCAAATCAGTTCACCCTGTGCAATCAGCATGTCAATCACGACACAGTGAAGGTTGGCAGTCAGAGCCAATGCTGTAAAGGGGAGGGTGTGCTGTAGTTCAGTCAGGTGTACTTCAGATTCCACAGATCCCAGGAGAGCAGACAAAGGAGAAAGCAGACACGGGATGTTCTCTGGTGACTGATGCTCCCTGCAGATGGAGCCTCTGCCCAAGAGAGATTGAACAGAGGAAAGGGAGAGGAATGTCCTGAAATTTCAGTGCTCCATCAGTTTAAAATAAGGAGAAGAACCATGATGTGTCAAGGCTACGCCCTTACCATATGTGGAAAATATACAGAAGGGTGGATGCTGTGAAGGCCATAGGAATTGGCAATGACAGAGAAAGGTCACCTGAGCTTTAAAGAGGAGGTCGCACACCTGACTTCTCCCTCTCCCTCTTGTATCATAGGCCTAGAGAAATGTCTGCACTTCTATCCCTGCCAGGTAGAGGCAGAGTGTCCCTTGGGGGACTTGGGAAAAGTCAGTGGTCCCTGCCTAACTCTATGTTCATAATCTGTCTCCTTTAATTTTGCAGGTATTGAAGAGTCACGGACAAGACCACCTTGTTGGCAACAGGCTGACCAGGGTGGACATTCACCTGCTGGAACTTCTCCTCTATATTGAAGAGTTTGACTCCAGCCTTCTGGCCCCTTTCCCCCTGCTGAAGGTGAGATCACCTCAGAGAGGCAGCCACACCCACATGCCTCTGGAATATAATGGTGGCCTGGGGGCTACTGAGGGCCCATCCTCGGGCCTCCAAACTGAGCTACTGGACCCTGGTTTCAGGCATGAAAATTATCTTTTGTGTATGGAGATTGGAGGCTGGCACCCCAAGAAGAATATTTTACCATTTGTAACGAGAAAGACACAGGACCCCCAGCTCTCTCCCTGGACCCCTGTTTTTTGCAGGATGCTTCTGGCCTTCATCCTCCATCTCACGTGTCCTGTCTTTGCACATTCAGTGTCTGAGCAGGTCTCTGTCATGCTGATCCCCTTCCTCAGCTCTGACTACTCAACACTGTGCTTCCCTCTCCACAGCCCCCACCATGCTGTCCTCCACCCCCAGGGACCCCATCCTTATCTTCAGGTGTGAAAACTGGCTGTGAGTTGCTCCTGGTTAGACTTTGAGCTTTTCTGGCTCCATTTCCAACTCAGTTTTTCTGTCTTCAGTTTTCTTTGGTAGTCTCTGCTTTCACACCTGAGAGACACAGTGCTCTGTGCTCTGCACCACAAAACCAGATCTATAGTGTGTGTCAGGGACCTGAGGAGAAGGTAATTGGATGTCAAAGGAGATATTAAGGAACATTATCTGAACTATGGTTTCAGCTCATGGTTTTATCATTCTTCTCATGTCTACACGGGAACTGTTATAAGGATGTAGTTGGTCGTGTTCCGGGAGGGGCACAGAGTTTTTTGGACTGTTCACATAAGCCGTTCTGACTCTCAGGCTGTATTTTCTGGATTACAGGCCCTGAAGAGCAGACTCAGCAGCCTGCCCAATGTGAAGAAGTTCCTACAGCCTGGCAGCCAGAGAAAGCCTCCCACAGATGAGAAAACAATTGAAAAGGCAAAGAAGGTTTTCAATATTAAGTAAAGCTGAGTGACGGAGGGAATAGATGCAAGTCTCTGATGTTTTGCAAAAATGAGAAGCAGCTGTGTATCACGGCTAGTTTGAGATAATAAACATGAACAAATGGTGTGTATGTGTCATGTGTTCAAATTGTTGACCCGGGACTGCAGGTATAACCTAGTTAGGGGAAGGCAAACAGTCATTACCACAAACAAAAGCAAAGCTTGTAAAAATTAGGAAAACCTAAATAAAAAGAACACTAGCAAAGGAAATGAGTGACCTCCTCCACTGTGACCTCCTCCACTGTGTCCTCCACTGTGACCTCCTCCACTGTGACCTCCTCCACTGTGACCTCCTCCACTGTGTCCTCCTCCACTGTGTCCTCCACTGTGACCTCCTCCACTGTGTCCTCCTCCACTGTGAACTCCTCCACTGTGTCCTCCTCCACTGTGTCCTCCACTGTGTCCTCCTCCACTGTGACCTCCTCCACTGTGACCTCCTCCACTGTGACCTCCTCCACTGTGACCTCCTCCACTGTGACCTCCACTGTGACCTCCTCCACTGTGACCTCCTCCACTGTGTCCCCCTCCACTGTGACCTCCTCCACTGTGACCTCCTCCACTGTGTCCTCCACTGTGACCTCCACCACTGTGACCTCCTCCACTGTGACCTCCTCCACTGTGACCTCCACTGTGTCCTACTCCACTGTGACCTCCTCCACTGTGACCTCCACTGTGACCTCCTCCACTGTGACCTCCTCCACTGTGTCCTCCTCCACTGTGACCTCCTCCACTGTGACCTCCTCCACTGTGTCCTCCTCCACTGTGTCCTCCTCTACTGTGTCCTCCTCCACTGTGTCCTCCACTCCGACCTCCTCCACTGTGTCCTCCTCCACTGTGTCCTCCTCCACTGTGTCTTGCTCCACTGTGTCCTCCACTCCGACCTCCTCCACTGTGTCCTCCTCCACTGTGTCCACCTCCACTGTGTCCTCCTCCACTGTGTCCTCCTCCACTGTGTCCTCCTCCACTGTGTCCTCCACTCCGACCTCCTCCACTGTGTCCTCCTCCACTGTGTCCTCCTCCACTGTGACCTCCTCCACTGTGACCTCCTCCACTGTGTCCTCCTCCACTGTGACCTCCTCCACTGTGACCTCCTCCACTGTGTCCTCCTCCACTGTGTCCTCCTCTACTGTGTCCTCCTCCACTGTGTCCTCCACTCCGACCTCCTCCACTGTGTCCTCCTCCACTGTGTCCTCCTCCACTGTGTCTTGCTCCACTGTGTCCTCCACTCCGACCTCCTCCACTGTGTCCTCCTCCACTGTGTCCTCCTCCACTGTGTCCTCCTCCACTGTGTCCTCCTCCACTGTGTCCTCCTCCACTGTGTCCTCCACTCCGACCTCCTCCACTGTGTCCTCCACTGTGAACTCCTCCACTGTGACCTCCTACACTGTGTCCTCCACTGTGTCCTCCACTGTGACCTCCTCCACTGTGTCCTCCACTGTGTCCTCCACTGTGACCTCCTCCACTGTGTCCTCCACTGTGTCCTCCTCCACTTTGACCTCCTCCACTGTGACCTCCTCCACTGTGACCTCCTCCACTGTGTCCTCCTCCACTGTGAACTCCTCCACTGTGACCTCCTCCACTGTGTCCTCCTCCACTGTGTCCTCCTCCACTGTGACCTCCTCCACTGTGACCTCCTCCACTGAACTCCTCCACTGTGTCCTCCTCCACTGTGACCTCCTCCACTGTGTCCTCCTCCACTGTGACCTCCTCCACTGTGACCTCCTCCACTGTGTCCTCCTCCACTGTGACCTCCTCCACTGTGTCCTCCTCCACTGTGTCCTCCTCCACTGTGACCTCCTCCACTGTGTCCTCCACTGTGACCTCCTCCACTGTGACCTCCTCCACTGTGTCCTCCACTGTGACCTCCTCCACTGTGAACTCCTCCACTGTGTCCTCCTCCACTGTGTCCTCCTCCACTGTGTCCTCCTCCACTGTGACCTCCTCCACTGTGTCCTCCACTGTGACCTCCTCCACTGTGACCTCCTCCACTGTGTCCTCCACTGTGACCTCCTCCACTGTGTCCTCCTCCACTGTGTCCTCCTCCACTGTGACCTCCTCCACTGTGTCCTCCTCCACTGTGTCCTCCTCCACTGTGACCTCCTCCACTGTGTCCTCCACTGTGACCTCCTCCACTGTGACCTCCTCCACTGTGACCTCCTCCACTGTGTCCTCCACTGTGTCCTCCTCCACTGTGACCTCCTCCACTGTGACCTCCTCCACTGTGTCCTCCACAGTGACCTCCTCCACTGTGTCCTCCTCCACTGTGTCCTCCTCCACTGTGACCTCCTCCACTGTGACCTCCTCCACTGTGACCTCCTCCACTGTGTCCTCCACTGTGACCTCCTCCACTGTGTCCTCCTCCACTGTGTCCTCCTCCACTGTGTCCTCCACTGTGACCTCCTCCACTGTGACCTCCTCCACTGTGACCTCCTCCACTGTGACCTCCTCCACTGTGTCCTCCTCCACTGTGACCTCCTCCACTGTGACCTCCTCCACTGTGTCCTCCTCCACTGTGACCTCCTCCACTGTGTCCTCCACTGTGACCTCCTCCACTGTGACCTCCTCCACTGTGACCTCCTCCACTGTGACCTCCTCCACTGTGTCCTCCTCCACTGTGTCCTCCTCCACTGTGAACTCCTCCACTGTGACCTCCTCCACTGTGTCCTCCTCCACTGTGACCTCCTCCACTGTGACCTCCTCCACTGTGTCCTCCACTGTGTCCTCCTCCACTGTGACCTCCTCCACTGTGACCTCCTCCACTGTGTCCTCCACTGTGACCTCCTCCACTGTGACCTCCTCCACTGTGACCTCCTCCACTGTGTCCTCCACTGTGTCCTCCTCCACTGTGTCCTCCTCCACTGTGTCCTCCTCCACTGTGACCTCCTCCACTGTGTCCTCCACTGTGTCCTCCTCCACTGTGACCTCCTCCACTGTGTCCTCCTCCACTGTGACCTCCTCCACTGTGACCTCCTCCACTGTGTCCTCCTCCACTGTGACCTCCACCACTGTGTCCTCCTCCACTGTGTCCTCCACTGTGTCCTCCTCCACTGTGTCCTCCACCACGGTGTCCTCCTCCACTGTGACCTCCTCCACTGTGACCTCCTCCACTGTGTCCTCCACTGTGACCTCCTCCACTGTGACCTCCTCCACTGTGTCCTCCTCCACTGTGTCCTCCACTGTGACCTCCTCCACTGTGACCTCCTCCACTGTGTCCTCCTCCACTGTGTCCTCCACTGTGACCTCCTCCACTGTGACCTCCTCCACTGTGACCTCCTCCACTGTGTCCTCCTCCACTGTGTCCTCCTCCACTGTGACCTCCTCCACTGTGACCTCCTCCACTGTGTCCTCCATTGTGACCTCCTCCACTGTGACATCCTCCACTGTGTCCTCCTCCACTGTGTCCTCCTCCACTGTGACATCCTCCACTGTGACCTCCTCCACTGTGTCCTCCACTGTGTCCTCCTCCACTGTGTCCTCCTTCACTGTGACCTCCTCCACTGTGACCTCCTCCACTGTGAACTCCTCCACTGTGTCCTCCTCCACTGTGACCTCCTCCACTGTGTCCTCCTCCACTGTGACCTCCTCCACTGTGTCCTCCACTGTGACCTCCTCCACTGTGACCTCCGCCACTGTGTCCTCCACTGTGACCTCCTACACTGTGTCCTCCTCCACTGTGTCCTCCTCCACTGTGACCTCCTCCACTGTGACCTCCTCCACTGTGACCTCCTCCACTGTGTCCTCCACTGTGTCCTCCTCCACTGTGTCCTCCTCCACTGTGTCCTCCTCCACTGTGTCCTCCTCCACTGTGACCTCCTCCACTGTGTCCTCCTCCACTGTGTCCTCATCCACTGTGACCTCCTCCACTGTGACCTCCTCCACTGTGTCCTCCACTGTGTCCTCCTCCACTGTGTCCTCCTCCACTGTGTCCTCCTCCACTGTGTCCTCCTCCACTGTGTCCTCATCCACTGTGACCTCCTCCACTGTGTCCTCCTCCACTGTGTCCTCCTCCACTGTGTCCTCCACTGTGACCTCCTCCACTGTGACCTCCTCCACTGTGTCCTCCACTGTGTCCTCCTCCACTGTGACCTCCTCCACTGTGTCCTCCTCCACTGTGTCCTCCACTGTGTCCTCCTCCACTGTGACCTCCTCCACTGTGTCCTCCTCCACTGTGTCCTCCTCCACTGTGTCCTCCTCCACTGTGTCCTCCTCCACTGTGACCTCCACTGTGTCCTCCTCCACTGTGTCCTCCACTGTGACCTCCTCCACTGTGTCCTCCTCCACTGTGTCCTCCACTGTGTCCTCCTCCACTGTGACCTCCTCCACTGTGTCCTCCTCCACTGTGTCCTCCTCCACTGTGACCTCCTCCACTGTGTCCTCCACTGTGACCTCCTCCACTGTGTCCTCCTCCACTGTGTCCTCCTCCACTGTGACCTCCTCCACTGTGACCTCCTCCACTGTGTCCTCCACTGTGACCTCCTTCACTGTGTCCTCCTCCACTGTGACCTCCTCCACTGTGTCCTCCTCCACTGTGACCTCCTCCACTGTGACCTCCTCCACTGTGTCCTCCACTGTGTCCTCCTCCACTGTGACCTCCTCCACTGTGACCTCCTCCACTGTGTCCTCCTCCACTGAGACCTCCACCACTGTGTCCTCCTCCACTGTGTCCTCCACTGTGTCCTCCTCCACTGTGACCTCCACCACTGTGTCCTCCTCCACTGTGTCCTCCACTGTGACCTCCTCCACTGTGTCCTCCTCCACTGTGACCTCCTCCACTGTGACCTCCTCCACTGTGACCTCCACTGTGACCTCCTTCACTGTGTCCTCCTCCACTGTGACCTCCTCCACTGTGACCTCCTCCACTGTGTCCTCCTCCACTGTGACCTCCTCCACTGTGTCCTCCTCCACTGTGTCCTCCTCCACTGTGACCTCCTCCACTGTGTCCTCCTCCACTGTGACCTCCTCCACTGTGTCCTCCTCCACTGTGTCCTCCTCCACTGTGTCCTCCTCCACTGTGTCCTCCACAACGGTGTCCTCCTCCACTGTGTCCTCCTCCACTGTGTCCTCCTCCACTGTGTCCTCCTCCACTGTGACCTCCTCCACTGTGTCCTCCTCCACTGTGTCCTCCTCCACTGTGACCTCCTCCACTGTGTCCTCCTCCACTGTGACCTCCTCCACTGTCACCTCCTCCACTGTGTCCTCCTCCACTGTGACCTCCTCCACTGTGTCCCCCTCCACTGTGAACTCCTCCACTGTGACCTCCTCCACTGTGTCCTCCTCCACTGTGACCTCCTCCACTGTGTCCCCCTCCACTGTGTCCCCCTCCACTGTGACCTCCTCCACTGTGTCCTCCTTCACTGTGTCCTCCTCCACTGTGTCCTCCTCCACTGTGACCTCCTCCACTGTGTCCTCCTCCACTGTGTCCTCCTCCACTGTGTCCTCCACTGTGACCTCCTACACTGTGTCCTCCTCCACTGTGTCCTCCTCCACTGTGTCCTCCACTGTGACCTCCTCCACTGTGTCCTCCACTGTGACCTCCTCCACTGTGTCCTCCTCCACTGTGTCCTCCACTGTGACCTCCTCCACTGTGTCCTCCACTGTGACCTCCTCCACTGTGACCTCCTCCACTGTGTCCTCCACTGTGACCTCCTACACTGTGTCCTCCTCCACTGTGTCCTCCTCCACTGTGTCCTCCACTGTGACCTCCTCCACTGTGTCCTCCACTGTGACCTCCTCCACTGTGTCCTCCTCCACTGTGTCCTCCTCCACTGTGTCCCCCTCCACTGTGACCTCCTCCACTGTGTCCTCCACTGTGACCTCCTCCACTGTGTCCTCCACTGTGTCCTCCTCCACTGTGTCCTCCACTGTGACCTCCTCCAATGTGTCCTCCTCCACTGTGTCCTCCTCCAATGTGTCCCCCTCCACTGTGACCTCCTCCACTGTGACCTCCTCCACTGTGACCTCCTCCACTGTGTCCTCCTCCACTGTGACCTCCTCCACTGTGACCTCCTCCACTGTGACCTCCTCCACTGTGTCCTCCTCCACTGTGTCCTCCACTGTGTCCTCCTCCACTGTGTCCTCCACTGTGTCGTCCACTGTGACCTCCTCCACTGTGACCTCCACTGTGTCCTCCTCCACTGTGTCCTCCTCCACTGTGTCCTCCACTGTGACCTCCTCCACTGTGTCCTCCACTGTGACCTCCTCCACTGTGACCTCCTCCACTGTGACCTCCTCTACTGTGACCTCCTCTACTGTGACCTCCTCCACTGTGACCTCCTCCACTGTGTCCTCCACTGTGACCTCCTCCACTGTGTCCTCCTCCACTGTGTCCTCCTCCACTGTGACCTCCTCCACTGTGTCCTCCTCCACTGTGACCTCCACTGTGTCCTCCACTGTGTCCTCCTCCACTGTGTCCTCCTCCACTGTGTCCTCCTCCACTGTGACCTCCTCCACTGTGACCTCCTCCACTGTGACCTCCTCCACTGTGTCCTCCACTGTGTCCTCCTCCACTGTGTCCTCCTCCACTGTGACCTCCTCCACTGTGTCCTCCTCCACTGTGTCCTCCACTGTGTCCTCCTCCACTGTGTCCTCCTCCACTGTGTCCTCCACTGTGACCTCCTCCACTGTGACCTCCTCCACTGTGACTTCCGCTGTGTCCTCCTCCACTGTGTCCTCCTCCACTGTGTCCTCCACTGTGACCTCCTCCACTGTGACCTCCTCCACTGTGTCCTCCACTGTGTCCTCCACTGTGACCTCCTCCACTGTGACCTCCTCCACTGTGTCCTCCACTGTGTCCTCCTCCACTGTGACCTCCTCCACTGTGTCCTCCACTGTGTCCTCCACTGTGTCCTCCTCCACTGTGTCCTCCTCCACTGTGACCTCCTCCACTGTGTCCTCCACTGTGTCCTCAACTGTGACCTCCTCCACTGTGACCTCCTCCACTGTGTCCTCCACTGTGTCCTCCTCCACTGTGACCTCCTCCACTGTGTCCTCCTCCACTGTATCCTCCTCCACTGTGTCCTCCTCCACTGTGACCTCCACTGTGACCTCCTCCACTGTGTCCTCAACTGTGACCTCCTCCACTGTGTCCTCCTCCACTGTGTCCTCCTCCACTGTGACCTCCTCCACTGTGTCCTCCTCCACTGTGACCTCCTCCACTGTGTCCTCCACTGTGTCCTCCTCCACTGTGACCTCCTCCACTGTGTCCTCCACTGTGTCCTCCTCCACTGTGTCCTCCTCCACTGTGACCTCCTCCACTGTGTCCTCCACTGTGACCTCCTCCACTGTGTCCTCCTCCACTGTGACCTCCTCCACTGTGACCTCCTCCACTGTGACCTCCTCCACTGTGTCCTCCTCCACTGTGACCTCCTCCACTGTGTCCTCCTCCACTGTGTCCTCCTCCACTGTGACCTCCTCCACTGTGTCCTCCTCCACTGTGACCTCCTCCACTGTGTCCTCCTCCACTGTGACCTCCTCCACTGTGTCCTCCTCCACTGTGACCTCCTCCACTGTGTCCTCCACTGTGTCCTCCTCCACTGTGACCTCCTCCACTGTGTCCTCCACTGTGTCCTCCTCCACTGTGTCCTCCTCCACTGTGACCTCCTCCACTGTGTCCTCCACTGTGACCTCCTCCACTGTGTCCTCCACTGTGACATCCACTCTGACCTCCTCCACTGTGTCCTCCTCCACTGTGTCCTCCTCCTCTGTGTCCTCCACTGTGACCTCCTCCACTGTGTCCTCCTCCACTGTGACCTCCACCTTGACCTCCTCCACTGTGTCCTCCTCCACTGTGTCCTCCTCCACTGTGTCCTCAAATGTGTCCTCCACTGTGTCCTCCTCCACTGTGACCTCCTCCACTGTGTCCTCCTCCACTGTGTCCTCCACTGTGTCCTCCACTCTGACCTCCTCCACTGTGTCCTCCTCCACTGTGTCCTCCTCCACTGTGACCTCCACCACTGTGTCCTCCTCCACTGTGACCTCCTCCACTGTGTCCTCCTCCACTGTGTCCTCCTCCACTGTGACCTCCTCCACTGTGACCTCCTCCACTGTGTCCTCCTCCACTGTGTCCTCCACTGTGTCCTCCTCCACTGTGTCCTCCTCCACTGTGTCTTCCACTGTGACCTCCTCCACTGTGTCCTCCTCCACTGTGTCCTCCACTGTGTCCTCCTCCACTGTGTCCTCCACTGTGTCCTCCACTGTGACCTCCTCCACTGTGTCCTCCACTGTGACCTCCTCCACTGTGTCCTCCTCCACTGTGACCTCCTCCACTGTGTCCTCCACTGTGACCTCCTCCACTGTGACCTCCTCCACTGTGTCCTCCACTGTGACCTCCTCCACTGTGACCTCCTCCACTGTGACTTCCACTGTGTCCTCTTCCACTGTGTCCTCCTCCACTGTTACCTCCTCCACTGTGTCCTCCTCCACTGTGTCCTCCACTCTGACCTCCTCCACTGTGTCCTCCACTGTGACCTCCACTGTGTCCTCCACTGTGTCCTCCACTGTGACCTCCACTGTGACCTCCTCCTTTGACCTCCTCCACTGTGACCTCCACTGTGTCCTCCTCCACTGTGTCCTCCTCCACTGTGTCCTCCACTGTGACCTCCTCCACTGTGACCTCCTCCACTGTGTCCTCCACTGTGACCTCCTCCACTGTGTCCTCCTCCACTGTGACCTCCTCCACTGTGACATCCGCTGTGTCCTCCTCCACTGTGTCCTCCTCCACTGTGACCTCCTCCACTGTGACCTCCTCCACTGTGTCCTCCTCCACTGTGACCTCCTCCACTGTGACATCCACTGTGTCCTCCTCCACTGTGTCCTCTTCCACTGTGTCCTCCTCCACTGTGACCTCCTCCACTGTGACCTCCACTGTGTCCTCCTCCACTGTGTCCTCCTCCACTGTGTCCTCCACTGTGACCTCCTCCACTGTGACCTCCTCCACTGTGACATCCACTGTGTCCTCCACTGTGTCCTCCTCCACTGTGACCTCCTCCACTGTGACCTCCTCCACTGTGTCCTCCTCCACTGTGACCTCCTCCACTGTGTCCTCCTCCACTGTGTCCTCCACTCTGACCTCCTCCACTGTGTCCTCCACTGTGACCTCCACTGTGTCCTCCACTGTGTCCTCCACTGTGACCTCCACTGTGACCTCCTCCTTTGACCTCCTCCACTGTGACCTCCACTGTGTCCTCCTCCACTGTGTCCTCCTCCACTGTGACCTCCACTGTGACCTCCTCCACTGTGACCTCCTCCAATATGTCCTCCACTGTGTCCTCCTCCACTGTGACCTCCACTGTGACCTTCACTTTGACCTCCTCCACTCTGACCTCCTCCACTAGGTCCTCCTCCACTGTGTCCTCCAGTGTGACCTCCTCCACTGTGACCTCCTCCACTGTGTCCTCCACTGTGACCTCCTCCACTGTGACCTCCTCCACTGTGTCCTCCTCCACTTTGACCTCCTCCACTGTGTCCTCCACTGTGACCTCCACTTTGACCTCCTCCACTGTGTCCTCCACTGTGTCCTCCTCCACTGTGACCTCCTCCACTGTGTCCTCCTCCACTTTGACCTCCTCCACTGTGACCTCCTCCACTGTGAACTCCTCCACTGTGTCCTCCTCCACTGTGTCCTCCTCCACTGTGTCCTCCTCCACTGTGTCCTCCACTGTGACCTCCTCCACTGTGTCCTCCACTGTGACCTCCTCCACTGTGACCTCCTCCACTGTGACCTCCTCTACTGTGACCTCCTCCACTGTGTCCTCCACTGTGTACTCCTCCACTGTGACCTCCACTGTGTCCTACTCCACTGTGTCCTCCTCCACTGTGTCCTCCACTGTGTCCTCCTCCAATCTGACCTCCTCCACTGTGACCTCCTCCACTGTGTCCTCCTCCACTGTGACCTCCTCCACTGTGTCCTCCTCCACTGTGTCCTCCACTGTGACCTCCTCCACTGTGTCCTCCTCGACTGGGTCCTCCTCCACTGTGACCTCCTCCACTGTGTCCTCCACTGTGACCTCCTCCACTGTGACCTCCTCCACTGTGTCCTCCTCCACTGTGTCCTCCACTGTGACCTCCTCCACTGTGTCCTCCTCGACTGGGTCCTCCTCCACTGTGACCTCCTCCACTGTGTCCTCCACTGTGACCTCCTCCACTGTGTCCTCCTCCACTGTGACCTCCTCCACTGTGACCTCCTCCACTGTGACCTCCTCCACTGTGACCTCCTCCACTGTGACCTCCTCCACTGTGTCCTCCACTGTGTCCTCTACTGTGACATCCACTGTGTCCTCCTCCACTGTGTCCTCCTCCACTGTGACCTCCTCCACTGTGACCTCCTCCTCTTGACCTCCTCCACTGTGACCTCCTCCACTGTGACCTCCACTGTGTCCTCCTCCACTGTGTCCTCCTCCACTGTGACCTCCTTCACTGTGTCCTCCACTGTGACATCCTCCACTGTGACCTCCTCCACTGTGACCTCCTTCACTGTGTCCTCCACTGTGACATCCTCCACTGTGACCTCCTCCACTGTGACCTCCTCCACTGTGACCTCCTCCACTGTGTCCTCCTCCACTGTGACCTCCTCCACTGTGACCTCCTCCACTGTGTCCTCCACTGTGACCTCCTCCACTGTGACCTCCTCCTCTTGACCTCCTCCACTGTGACCTCCTCCACTGTGTCCTCCACTGTGACCTCCTCGACTGTGTCCTCCACTGTGTCCTCCTCCACTGTGACCTCCTCCACTGTGTCCTCCTCCACTGTGTCCTCCACTGTGTCCTCCTCCACTGTGTCCTCCACTGTGACCTCCTCCACTGTGTCCTCCACTGTGTCCTCCACTGTGACCTCCTCCTCTTGACCTCCTCCACTGTGACCTCCTCCACTGTGACCTCCTCCACTGTGTCCTCCTCCACTGTGACCTCCTCCACTGTGTCCGCCTCCACTATGTCCTCCTCCACTGTGTCCTCCTCCACTGTGACCTCCTCCACTGTGTCCTCCACTGTGACCTCCTCCACTGTGTCCTCCACTGTGACATCCACTCTGACCTCCTCCACTGTGTCCTCCTCCACTGTGTCCTCCTCCACTGTGTCCTCCTCCTCTGTGTCCTCCACTGTGACCTCCTCCACTGTGTCCTCCTCCACTGTGACCTCCACCTTGACCTCCTCCACTGTGTCCTCCTCCACTGTGTCCTCCTCCACTGTGTCCTCAAATGTGTCCTCCACTGTGTCCTCCTCCACTGTGACCTCCTCCACTGTGTCCTCCTCCACTGTGTACTCCACTGTGTCCTCCACTCTGACCTCCTCCACTGTGTCCTCCTCCACTGTGTCCTCCTCCACTGTGACCTCCTCCACTGTGACCTCCTCCACTGTGTCCTCCACTGTGACCTCCTCCACTGTGTCCTCCTCCACTGTGTCCTCCTCCACTGGGTCCTCCTCCACTGTGTCCTCCTCCACTGTGTCCTCCTCCTCTGTGTCCTCCACTGTGACCTCCTCCACTGTGTCCTCCTCCACTGTGACCTCCACCTTGACCTCCTCCACTGTGTCCTCCTCCACTGTGTCCTCCTCCACTGTGTCCTCAAATGTGTCCTCCACTGTGTCCTCCTCCACTGTGACCTCCTCCACTGTGACCTCCTCCACTGTGTCCTCCACAGTGACCTCCTCCACTGTGTCCTCCTCCACTGTGTCCTCCTCCACTGTGACCTCCTCCACTGTGACCTCCTCCACTGTGACCTCCTCCACTGTGTCCTCCACTGTGACCTCCTCCACTGTGTCCTCCTCCACTGTGTCCTCCTCCACTGTGTCCTCCACTGTGACCTCCTCCACTGTGACCTCCTCCACTGTGACCTCCTCCACTGTGACCTCCTCCACTGTGACCTCCTCCACTGTGTCCTCCTCCACTGTGACCTCCTCCACTGTGACCTCCTCCACTGTGTCCTCCTCCACTGTGACCTCCTCCACTGTGTCCTCCACTGTGACCTCCTCCACTGTGACCTCCTCCACTGTGACCTCCTCCACTGTGACCTCCTCCACTGTATCCTCCTCCACTGTGTCCTCCTCCACTGTGAACTCCTCCACTGTGACCTCCTCCACTGTGTCCTCCTCCACTGTGACCTCCTCCACTGTGACCTCCTCCACTGTGTCCTCCACTGTGTCCTCCTCCACTGTGACCTCCTCCACTGTGACCTCCACCACTGTGTCCTCCACTGTGACCTCCTCCACTGTGACCTCCTCCACTGTGACCTCCTCCACTGTGTCCTCCACTGTGTCCTCCTCCACTGTGTCCTCCTCCACTGTGTCCTCCTCCACTGT
Source organism: Peromyscus californicus insignis (assembly GCF_007827085.1). NCBI lineage: Eukaryota > Metazoa > Chordata > Mammalia > Rodentia > Cricetidae > Peromyscus > Peromyscus californicus. The sequence goes on along the minus strand of NW_026294402.1, from coordinate 73,165,209 downwards.
GACCTCCTCCACTGTGTCCTCCACTGTGTCCTCCTCCACTGTGACCTCCTCCACTGTGTCCTCCTCCACTGTGACCTCCTCCACTGTGACCTCCTCCACTGTGTCCTCCTCCACTGTGACCTCCACCACTGTGTCCTCCTCCACTGTGTCCTCCACTGTGTCCTCCTCCACTGTGTCCTCCACCACGGTGTCCTCCTCCACTGTGACCTCCTCCACTGTGACCTCCTCCACTGTGTCCTCCACTGTGACCTCCTCCACTGTGACCTCCTCCACTGTGTCCTCCTCCACTGTGTCCTCCACTGTGACCTCCTCCACTGTGACCTCCTCCACTGTGTCCTCCTCCACTGTGTCCTCCACTGTGACCTCCTCCACTGTGACCTCCTCCACTGTGACCTCCTCCACTGTGTCCTCCTCCACTGTGTCCTCCTCCACTGTGACCTCCTCCACTGTGACCTCCTCCACTGTGTCCTCCATTGTGACCTCCTCCACTGTGACATCCTCCACTGTGTCCTCCTCCACTGTGTCCTCCTCCACTGTGACATCCTCCACTGTGACCTCCTCCACTGTGTCCTCCACTGTGTCCTCCTCCACTGTGTCCTCCTTCACTGTGACCTCCTCCACTGTGACCTCCTCCACTGTGAACTCCTCCACTGTGTCCTCCTCCACTGTGACCTCCTCCACTGTGTCCTCCTCCACTGTGACCTCCTCCACTGTGTCCTCCACTGTGACCTCCTCCACTGTGACCTCCGCCACTGTGTCCTCCACTGTGACCTCCTACACTGTGTCCTCCTCCACTGTGTCCTCCTCCACTGTGACCTCCTCCACTGTGACCTCCTCCACTGTGACCTCCTCCACTGTGTCCTCCACTGTGTCCTCCTCCACTGTGTCCTCCTCCACTGTGTCCTCCTCCACTGTGTCCTCCTCCACTGTGACCTCCTCCACTGTGTCCTCCTCCACTGTGTCCTCATCCACTGTGACCTCCTCCACTGTGACCTCCTCCACTGTGTCCTCCACTGTGTCCTCCTCCACTGTGTCCTCCTCCACTGTGTCCTCCTCCACTGTGTCCTCCTCCACTGTGTCCTCATCCACTGTGACCTCCTCCACTGTGTCCTCCTCCACTGTGTCCTCCTCCACTGTGTCCTCCACTGTGACCTCCTCCACTGTGACCTCCTCCACTGTGTCCTCCACTGTGTCCTCCTCCACTGTGACCTCCTCCACTGTGTCCTCCTCCACTGTGTCCTCCACTGTGTCCTCCTCCACTGTGACCTCCTCCACTGTGTCCTCCTCCACTGTGTCCTCCTCCACTGTGTCCTCCTCCACTGTGTCCTCCTCCACTGTGACCTCCACTGTGTCCTCCTCCACTGTGTCCTCCACTGTGACCTCCTCCACTGTGTCCTCCTCCACTGTGTCCTCCACTGTGTCCTCCTCCACTGTGACCTCCTCCACTGTGTCCTCCTCCACTGTGTCCTCCTCCACTGTGACCTCCTCCACTGTGTCCTCCACTGTGACCTCCTCCACTGTGTCCTCCTCCACTGTGTCCTCCTCCACTGTGACCTCCTCCACTGTGACCTCCTCCACTGTGTCCTCCACTGTGACCTCCTTCACTGTGTCCTCCTCCACTGTGACCTCCTCCACTGTGTCCTCCTCCACTGTGACCTCCTCCACTGTGACCTCGTCCACTGTGTCCTCCACTGTGTCCTCCTCCACTGTGACCTCCTCCACTGTGACCTCCTCCACTGTGTCCTCCTCCACTGAGACCTCCACCACTGTGTCCTCCTCCACTGTGTCCTCCACTGTGTCCTCCTCCACTGTGACCTCCACCACTGTGTCCTCCTCCACTGTGTCCTCCACTGTGACCTCCTCCACTGTGTCCTCCTCCACTGTGACCTCCTCCACTGTGACCTCCTCCACTGTGACCTCCACTGTGACCTCCTTCACTGTGTCCTCCTCCACTGTGACCTCCTCCACTGTGACCTCCTCCACTGTGTCCTCCTCCACTGTGACCTCCTCCACTGTGTCCTCCTCCACTGTGTCCTCCTCCACTGTGACCTCCTCCACTGTGTCCTCCTCCACTGTGACCTCCTCCACTGTGTCCTCCTCCACTGTGTCCTCCTCCACTGTGTCCTCCTCCACTGTGTCCTCCACAACGGTGTCCTCCTCCACTGTGTCCTCCTCCACTGTGTCCTCCTCCACTGTGTCCTCCTCCACTGTGACCTCCTCCACTGTGTCCTCCTCCACTGTGTCCTCCTCCACTGTGACCTCCTCCACTGTGTCCTCCTCCACTGTGACCTCCTCCACTGTGACCTCCTCCACTGTGTCCTCCTCCACTGTGACCTCCTCCACTGTGTCCCCCTCCACTGTGAACTCCTCCACTGTGACCTCCTCCACTGTGTCCTCCTCCACTGTGACCTCCTCCACTGTGTCCCCCTCCACTGTGTCCCCCTCCACTGTGACCTCCTCCACTGTGTCCTCCTTCACTGTGTCCTCCTCCACTGTGTCCTCCTCCACTGTGACCTCCTCCACTGTGTCCTCCTCCACTGTGTCCTCCTCCACTGTGTCCTCCACTGTGACCTCCTACACTGTGTCCTCCTCCACTGTGTCCTCCTCCACTGTGTCCTCCACTGTGACCTCCTCCACTGTGTCCTCCACTGTGACCTCCTCCACTGTGTCCTCCTCCACTGTGTCCTCCACTGTGACCTCCTCCACTGTGTCCTCCACTGTGACCTCCTCCACTGTGACCTCCTCCACTGTGTCCTCCACTGTGACCTCCTACACTGTGTCCTCCTCCACTGTGTCCTCCTCCACTGTGTCCTCCACTGTGACCTCCTCCACTGTGTCCTCCACTGTGACCTCCTCCACTGTGTCCTCCTCCACTGTGTCCTCCTCCACTGTGTCCCCCTCCACTGTGACCTCCTCCACTGTGTCCTCCACTGTGACCTCCTCCACTGTGTCCTCCACTGTGTCCTCCTCCACTGTGTCCTCCACTGTGACCTCCTCCAATGTGTCCTCCTCCACTGTGTCCTCCTCCACTGTGTCCCCCTCCACTGTGACCTCCTCCACTGTGACCTCCTCCACTGTGACCTCCTCCACTGTGTCCTCCTCCACTGTGACCTCCTCCACTGTGACCTCCTCCACTGTGACCTCCTCCACTGTGTCCTCCTCCACTGTGTCCTCCACTGTGTCCTCCTCCACTGTGTCCTCCACTGTGTCGTCCACTGTGACCTCCTCCACTGTGACCTCCACTGTGTCCTCCTCCACTGTGTCCTCCTCCACTGTGTCCTCCACTGTGACCTCCTCCACTGTGTCCTCCACTGTGACCTCCTCCACTGTGACCTCCTCCACTGTGACCTCCTCTACTGTGACCTCCTCTACTGTGACCTCCTCCACTGTGACCTCCTCCACTGTGTCCTCCACTGTGACCTCCTCCACTGTGTCCTCCTCCACTGTGTCCTCCTCCACTGTGACCTCCTCCACTGTGTCCTCCTCCACTGTGACCTCCACTGTGTCCTCCACTGTGTCCTCCTCCACTGTGTCCTCCTCCACTGTGTCCTCCTCCACTGTGACCTCCTCCACTGTGACCTCCTCCACTGTGACCTCCTCCACTGTGTCCTCCACTGTGTCCTCCTCCACTGTGTCCTCCTCCACTGTGACCTCCTCCACTGTGTCCTCCTCCACTGTGTCCTCCACTGTGTCCTCCTCCACTGTGTCCTCCTCCACTGTGTCCTCCACTGTGACCTCCTCCACTGTGACCTCCTCCACTGTGACTTCCGCTGTGTCCTCCTCCACTGTGTCCTCCTCCACTGTGTCCTCCACTGTGACCTCCTCCACTGTGACCTCCTCCACTGTGACTTCCACTGTGTCCTCCTCCACTGTGACCTCCTCCACTGTGACCTCCTCCACTGTGACCTCCACTGTGTCCTCCTCCACTGTGACCTCCTCCACTGTGACCTCCTCCACTGAGACCTCCTCCACTGTGACCTTCTCCACTGTGTCCTCCTCCACTGTGTCCTCCTCCACTGTGTCCTCCTCCACTGTGTCCTCCACTGTGTCCTCCACTGTGACCTCCTCCACTGTGACCTCCTCCACTGTGTCCTCCACTGTGTCCTCCTCCACTGTGACCTCCTCCACTGTGTCCTCCACTGTGTCCTCCACTGTGTCCTCCTCCACTGTGTCCTCCTCCACTGTGACCTCCTCCACTGTGTCCTCCACTGTGTCCTCCACTGTGACCTCCTCCACTGTGACCTCCTCCACTGTGTCCTCCACTGTGTCCTCCTCCACTGTGACCTCCTCCACTGTGTCCTCCTCCACTGTATCCTCCTCCACTGTGTCCTCCTCCACTGTGACCTCCACTGTGACCTCCTCCACTGTGTCCTCAACTGTGACCTCCTCCACTGTGTCCTCCTCCACTGTGTCCTCCTCCACTGTGACCTCCTCCACTGTGTCCTCCTCCACTGTGACCTCCTCCACTGTGTCCTCCACTGTGTCCTCCTCCACTGTGACCTCCTCCACTGTGTCCTCCACTGTGTCCTCCTCCACTGTGTCCTCCTCCACTGTGACCTCCTCCACTGTGTCCTCCACTGTGACCTCCTCCACTGTGTCCTCCTCCACTGTGACCTCCTCCACTGTGACCTCCTCCACTGTGACCTCCTCCACTGTGTCCTCCTCCACTGTGACCTCCTCCACTGTGTCCTCCTCCACTGTGTCCTCCTCCACTGTGACCTCCTCCACTGTGTCCTCCTCCACTGTGACCTCCTCCACTGTGTCCTCCTCCACTGTGACCTCCTCCACTGTGTCCTCCTCCACTGTGACCTCCTCCACTGTGTCCTCCACTGTGTCCTCCTCCACTGTGACCTCCTCCACTGTGTCCTCCACTGTGTCCTCCTCCACTGTGTCCTCCTCCACTGTGACCTCCTCCACTGTGTCCTCCACTGTGACCTCCTCCACTGTGTCCTCCACTGTGACATCCACTCTGACCTCCTCCACTGTGTCCTCCTCCACTGTGTCCTCCTCCTCTGTGTCCTCCACTGTGACCTCCTCCACTGTGTCCTCCTCCACTGTGACCTCCACCTTGACCTCCTCCACTGTGTCCTCCTCCACTGTGTCCTCCTCCACTGTGTCCTCAAATGTGTCCTCCACTGTGTCCTCCTCCACTGTGACCTCCTCCACTGTGTCCTCCTCCACTGTGTCCTCCACTGTGTCCTCCACTCTGACCTCCTCCACTGTGTCCTCCTCCACTGTTTCCTCCTCCACTGTGACCTCCACCACTGTGTCCTCCTCCACTGTGACCTCCTCCACTGTGTACTCCTCCACTGTGTCCTCCTCCACTGTGACCTCCTCCACTGTGACCTCCTCCACTGTGTCCTCCTCCACTGTGTCCTCCACTGTGTCCTCCTCCACTGTGTCCTCCTCCACTGTGTCTTCCACTGTGACCTCCTCCACTGTGTCCTCCTCCACTGTGTCCTCCACTGTGTCCTCCTCCACTGTGTCCTCCACTGTGTCCTCCACTGTGACCTCCTCCACTGTGTCCTCCACTGTGACCTCCTCCACTGTGTCCTCCTCCACTGTGACCTCCTCCACTGTGTCCTCCACTGTGACCTCCTCCACTGTGACCTCCTCCACTGTGTCCTCCACTGTGACCTCCTCCACTGTGACCTCCTCCACTGTGACTTCCACTGTGTCCTCCTCCACTGTGTCCTCCTCCACTGTTACCTCCTCCACTGTGTCCTCCTCCACTGTGTCCTCCACTCTGACCTCCTCCACTGTGTCCTCCACTGTGACCTCCACTGTGTCCTCCACTGTGTCCTCCACTGTGACCTCCACTGTGACCTGCTCCTTTGACCTCCTCCACTGTGACCTCCACTGTGTCCTCCTCCACTGTGTCCTCCTCCACTGTGTCCTCCACTGTGACCTCCTCCACTGTGACCTCCTCCACTGTGTCCTCCACTGTGACCTCCTCCACTGTGTCCTCCTCCACTGTGACCTCCTCCACTGTGACATCCGCTGTGTCCTCCTCCACTGTGTCCTCCTCCATCTGTGACCTCCTCCACTGTGACCTCCTCCACTGTGTCCTCCTCCACTGTGACCTCCTCCACTGTGACATCCACTGTGTCCTCCTCCACTGTGTCCTCTTCCACTGTGTCCTCCTCCACTGTGACCTCCTCCACTGTGACCTCCACTGTGTCCTCCTCCACTGTGTCCTCCTCCACTGTGTCCTCCACTGTGACCTCCTCCACTGTGACCTCCTCCACTGTGACATCCACTGTGTCCTCCACTGTGTCCTCCTCCACTGTGACCTCCTCCACTGTGACCTCCTCCACTGTGTCCTCCTCCACTGTGACCTCCTCCACTGTGACATCCACTGTGTCCTCCTCCACTGTGTCCTCCTCCACTGTGACCTCCTCCACTGTGTCCTCCTCCACTGTGTCCTCCACTCTGACCTCCTCCACTGTGTCCTCCACTGTGACCTCCACTGTGTCCTCCACTGTGTCCTCCACTGTGACCTCCACTGTGACCTCCTCCTTTGACCTCCTCCACTGTGACCTCCACTGTGTCCTCCTCCACTGTGTCCTCCTCCACTGTGACCTCCACTGTGACCTCCTCCACTGTGACCTCCTCCAATATGTCCTCCACTGTGTCCTCCTCCACTGTGACCTCCACTGTGACCTTCACTTTGACCTCCTCCACTCTGACCTCCTCCACTAGGTCCTCCTCCACTGTGTCCTCCAGTGTGACCTCCTCCACTGTGACCCTCCTCCACTGTGTCCTCCACTGTGACCTCCTCCACTGTGACCTCCTCCACTGTGTCCCTCCTCCACTTTGACCTCCTCCACTGTGTCCTCCACTGTGTCCTCCTCCACTGTGACCTCCTCCACTGTGTCCTCCTCCACTTTGACCTCCTCCACTGTGACCATCCTCCACTGTGAACTCCTACACTGTGTCCTCCTCCACTGTGTCCTCCTCCACTGTGTCCTCCTCCACTGTGTCCTCCACTGTGACCTCCTCCACTGTGTCCTCCACTGTGACCTCCTCCACTGTGACCTCCTCCACTGTGACCTCCTCTACTGTGACCTCCTCCACTGTGTCCTCCACTGTGTCCTCCTCCACTGTGACCTCCACTGTGTCCTACTCCACTGTGTCCTCCTCCACTGTGTCCTCCACTGTGTCCTCCTCCAATCTGACCTCCTCCACTGTGACCTCCTCCACTGTGTCCCTCCTCCACTGTGACCTCCTCCACTGTGTCCTCCTCCACTGTGTCCTCCACTGTGACCTCCTCCACTGTGTCCTCCTCGACTGGGTCCTCCTCCACTGTGACCTCCTCCACTGTGTCCTCCACTGTGACCTCCTCCACTGTGACCTCCTCCACTGTGTCCCTCCTCCACTGTGTCCTCCACTGTGACCTCCTCCACTGTGTCCTCCTCGACTGGGTCCTCCTCCACTGTGACCTCCTCCACTGTGTCCTCCACTGTGACCTCCTCCACTGTGTCCTCCTCCACTGTGACCCTCCTCCACTGTGACCTCCTCCACTGTGACCTCCTCCACTGTGACCTCCTCCACTGTGACCTCCTCCACTGTGTCCTCCACTGTGTCCTCTACTGTGACATCCACTGTGTCCTCCTCCACTGTGTCCTCCTCCACTGTGACCTCCTCCACTGTGACCTCCTCCTCTTGACCTCCTCCACTGTGACCTCCTCCACTGTGACCTCCACTGTGTCCTCCTCCACTGTGTCCTCCTCCACTGTGACCTCCTTCACTGTGTCCTCCACTGTGACATCCTCCACTGTGACCTCCTCCACTGTGACCTCCTTCACTGTG